>NW_025213118.1:29178-30754 GCF_004010195.1 Chiloscyllium plagiosum
AGCAATCGCTGTGATGAAGAAAAGAAGATTCGACATCCGGGTGGTTTTTGAAAAGTTGAATTTTGGTAAATATTAATTGGGGTTTTTATCGGACTAATATTGTAGAAGGGGAAGAAAAATGATAGGTCGAGGAAAGAGTACTTTCCAGTTTTTAGCAAATTATTTTCTGTTATACTTTAAGAAATAAAGCTGTTACAATTGTGTTAAATAACTCTTGGCCTCTCGAATTTTCACACGTTATTGCATGGGCTAAATCGTGTGTCTGATGACGGTTTAAATTAAGCAGGAAGACTGTTACGACCGTAACAGAAGGACTGCAAGAAGACGGGTAATCTGCGATGGGTGTGTAAGGAAAAAAAGGAGGCTATCCAATTGAAGTGGAAGGCGAAAACGGAATGAAACTGGAAGCCTGGGAAGTTTTAAATGTCAACAGAAAGTCACAAACGGTGGTAGAAAGAAAAGTAAGATTAATGGGTGGAACGGTAGCTCAGTGGGAAGCACTGCTGCTGGAGAGCCACGTTCGATTTCAGTATCTGGCGACTGCCTGCGTGGAGTTTGCACAGTGTCTCCGTGTCTGCGTGGATTTCATCCGGTTGGGCTCCGGTTTTCTCCAAAGTTCAGACATGTACAGGTTAGTTGAAGTGGCCATACTAAATTGTCCATCCGTGTTCAGGGATGTGTAGGTTAAGTGCATTAGGCAGCCGTAAATATAGGGTATGGGAAAGGGGACTGGATGGGTTTCCCTTCAAAGCGTCGGTGTGGACTTGTATGGTTAAAGGGAATGTTTCCACATTGATGGGATTCTATAAAAAAGAGCATCATGATAAAAACTTGCACAGAATATGAAGACAGATAGCCACAGTTCTATAAATGAATTAAACGAAAAAGAGTGGCTGAAGTAAACTTTGGTCGTTTGGAGGATGAGAAGAAGAATTTAGGTATTTTATGTAATTAAACGGCCGAGGTACTGAACAGGTATTTTGAATTCGTGTTTACATTGGACGACGCTAATAATATGCCATTAAATTACAAAGAGACCAGGGTAGATGAGGACCTGGAAACAATCATTATCACAGAAGAGCTCGTGTGTGGCAAGCTAATGGATCAAAGAATTGATAAGTCTCCTGGCCCTGATGAAATGCATCCCAGTGTACTAAAATAAATGGCGGGAGAAATAGCGGTGCACTGGTAGCAAATTTCCAAAATTCGTTGGTGCCTTCGGCAGTCGCATCAGATTGGCAAACAGCAAATGTGACACCATTGTTTAAAAGGGTCATCGACAAAGATTGGGAACTATAGATCAGTTAGTTTAACCACTGTCGTGGGGGAGATGCTTGAGTCGATTATCAAGAAAGGAATAGTAGATTTTCTCGAAATAAAGTGTCCCAATTGACTGACGCAACAATAGTTCATTAAAGGTTTTAACCACTGTAGTGGGGGAGATGCTTGAGTCGATTATCAAGAAAGGAATAGTAGAGTTTCTCGAAATAAAGTGTCCCAATTGACTGACGCAACAATAGTTCATTAAAGGTAGGTCATGGTACAAAAAATCTTTTAGAATTCTACGAAGACAAGT
>NW_025213119.1:0-6537 GCF_004010195.1 Chiloscyllium plagiosum
GAGGGAGAGTTGAAATGTGACTCGGAACTGCCCTCTGGGCAATTAGTAATGGGTAATGAATGCAGGCCCAACCAGTGATACCCTCAACCCATGAAGGAGTACTGAAAAAAACCTTGACTCCTGCACTCTCTACCTGACATATAATTCCCTCTTATCCATGACCAGACATTCAATTTCTCCAGTCCTCCAGCATTCCTTAAACCTATCAGCCTTACCCTTCACCCTAACAGGGCAGACTGTCTCTGTGATTTTGACATCTCGTTTTTTGAAGGCTTCCCTCTTCTCAGCTGGCCCCGTAACTGCGAATAACTGTTCCAATCCAGTTTGGAAGTTCTTGCTAATATCATCAAAATTGGCATTCCTCCAATTTAGAGCGTTACCTTTTAGTCCCAGTTCATCCTTTTCCATCTCTATTTTAAAACTAATAGAATTATGATTATGTGTCTCAAAATGCTTCCCCACTGATAGCTCAGTCTCCTGCCCTGCCATATTTCCCAAGGGGAAGGTGACGTTGACCTCCTTCTCTGTGATGGAGAGCATTGGTCAAGCAGCTGCAGCGTTATAACTGGGATTGGACTCAACAGTGTCTTCGTCTCATTGGGCTGAATCGAACCATAATTTATCTCAGTGTCATTTTCATTGAGTGTGACAGAGGGATTGTCTGCACAAGGTCGAGCTAATTTCCTGGTGCTACCTTATCTAACTCACCTCATTAACTACCTACCCCACCCCATGGTGTCCCTCTCATTCAATGCCAGCCCTATTCTCCCGCCCATCACGGCTGGAGGTACTCACCATCGCACTGATGCCCCTGGGTATTCCGTGATCCCTGGCACTGGTGCCATCTCAAAAGGCCAGTGAGCACACAGTTGAGCTTTTTTGATGTCGGAGCTGGTTTGTACAGTTTACCCCGAGCATGGCTGATAAGGGGCAATTACACCACAGTTTGTCGACAGGGGCACGGAGGCCCTGGTGGATGGGGTAGTACAGAGGGGGACCAATCTCTTTCCAGAGGGTGCTCACACTATCAGACACACCTGGCATGGTCTGAGCTCCCCACCCAGCTCAGTGCAATATCTGCAGTCTGAAGAAATGTCTAGCAATACAGGACAAGCATCAATAACCTTCCCCGCTCTGTCAGGATTAGGGTCACCGTATTCTCTCTGGTCCTTCACACTCACTGTATATCTATTGCAGCAGCGACCCAGAACAATTTTCATGCTCTACCACCCTCACTGCTGCTTAGAGCACCTTCCCTCTCTCTCTCTCCCCATTATCCCCCCCCCTCCCCTCCGTCCCTCCCTTTCTCCCATTCCAGGAGAAACAGCCTGGAATAGGACAGTAAGTGTCAAGCCGAATGGTGGAGTGCCCGATATCCGTTCCCTCACGTCCCCCCTCCCCCCGCTATGTTGGGAGGACCCTGGTACGAGCCGGAGAGGATTGGAACGCCTCGAGTGGAGATTCTGAAACGTCCCAGCAACCGAGTAAGGAGCAATGTTCAGTGAAGGGCAATTCTGACTTTTAACTTACTGGCACCTCCGTTTCCCCCCTGCACAACTTAGAAGACGTGGCCCTGATGCCATCTCCCTTTTGTGTCGAGCTGGTACAAATGGAATCCCCACGGTCTCGGTCGGCAGGAGGGTGGGCTCGCAACACATCGTCTCCTTCACATCCCAGGAAAGGAGCACGGAGACTCCCTTCTACACCTCCTCCTGTTAACAGCTCAGATTCTGAAACTATTCTGTGAGATTTACTGCTTTCCCCACTTGTCCTGACATCTTCAATAACCTGTTCTCATATACACCCTTGCCCTTTGTTCCTGCGCCTCCTTTATAACGGTACAACCTGTTTTATATTGTCTTTCAATGTCCTTCCGACTAAAGAGCATCACCTCACACTGCGCTGCATTGATCGTCATCTGCCATACACCTGAACACTATATCAACACATAACTTTCCTGTTGGAGTTCCACACCGTCCTCAACAAACTTTACAATTCTTTCAGGTTTGGTATCTGCAACTATTGAAATTGTCCTACAGTCACACTCCACTCAAAAATACTGACACACACCAAACAGAGCGAGTGAAATATTGACACACTCTCCAGGTCTGTATTACTGTCAATGTATAGTGAGTGCTTCTATGTGTCTGTATTCGTGTGTGTATCTGTGTGGGGCGGGTCTGGCAGTCTCTGTGATGTTTAAAGTAATGTAATATGCCCAGATATGAGTTCTGAGTAAGTATCACTCGATCCAAAACGTCAACTTTCATTTTTGTCCAAAGATGCTTCCAGAGCTGCTGAGATTTCTGTTGTTGGCAATCTCTGTTGCACCCCCACCCCGATTCCCCACCCCCTACGCCACTGTAATCCTGGTGCTAAAGTGTGTAAACGATAGGGATTCAATCTGAGAGGGAGATAGGGAGGGCAGCAGCTCGCAGCACAATACAACCTGAATGTTGATTGCACCAAACACACACACACACACACTTACACTCACCCATTTGCACACACGAGGTTGGTTCGGAGAGGATTGTCATTGTACTTAGGCCCGCAGATTGGAATATGTTCGTGTGGAGAAATGTCTGCGCTCCTTCTGCAATGTGGAAATGGTTTATCACTGGGTAATATTTCCAACACACAGTGTACACATGAAAGCATATTTCCATTGCAATTATATCCAAGCAATTCCGAGTGAGCCAGGTTCCAAGGCGATGGGATTAATTTTAATGCACTTCCTGTATCTAGGAATTTTTAATGTTTTACTCTTCCAAGTAACCTTACATGTGAGAAAGGATTGAAAAGACCTAAACCAGACCAGCAGAGTGTGGGCTTGTATCACTTTAAAGAAAAGAGGGAAATGGAGAGGAAGGGAGAGCGGTTTTGACCCAGTTTCAGTGATTCACACCAAACACAAGAAGAGTTCCCATTTCGCAGAGATGCAGAGACAGAGATCCACACACTAATGCAGGAACACATGTAACAAGCACAGAGAGATAGACATGCGCACAGAGGTTAACAGAGACATATATAGACACACAGGAATAGACAAACACGAGCAGAAATATGCAGACACATACTTGGACATGCAAACACACATAGACTCATCGAGTTATACAGGGTATTTGCAAAAAGGCCTTTCGGCCCATACAGTCCATGCTGACCATAATCCCAAGCTAAATCATTCCCACTGCCTGCGCTTGGCTAGATTTGTCCAAATGTTCTCTTATTCTTGTAATTAACCAAATGCGTTTTAAATGTTATAACTTCACCCACAATCCATCATTTCCTCAGAAAGTGCATTCCCCTCACGAACCACATGCTGTGTAAAACATGAATCACCTCACAGGTGCTGATCAGCTGGACCCAATAAATTTGTAGGAAGCTAAGGAAGTGATGGTGGGTCCCTTGCTGAGATGTTGTCATCATCAATAGCCACAGGTGAGATGCTGGAAGTCATGAGTTTGGCTAAAGTTTTGCTATTAAACAAAATGGCAAGAAAAAGCCAAGAACTATAGATTGGGGAGCCTGACATCAGTGGTGGGCACGGTGTTGGAGGGAATCATGAGCTACAGGATTTAAATGCATTTGGAAAGGCAAGGACTGATTAGGGATATGCAAAATTGAGGACTGCAGATGCTGGAGATCAGAGTCTAGATGACAGTGGTACTGGAAAAGAACAGCAGGTCAGGCAGCACCTGACGAACAGGAAAATCGATGATATGGACAAAAGCCCTTTATATGCATTGTGAAATGGGGGCGTGCGTGGATAATCATATCTCACTAATTTGATTTTGTTTTTGTTGAAAAGTAACGGACAGAATTGATGACGGCAGAGCACTGGATGCGATCTATATGGACTTCAGTTAGGCATTTGACATAGCTCCCCATGGAGACTGGTGAGCAAGATTAGATCACATGGAATACAGGGAGAATTACAGTTGGAGACAGAACTGGCTCAAAGGTAGAGGACAGAGGGTGGTGGTGGAGGGCTGTTTTGCAGATTGGAGGCCTGTGACCAGTGGAGTGCCACAGGGATCGGTGCTGGGTCCACTACTTTTCGCCACTTATATAAATGATTTCGATATGAACATAGGACAGTTAGTACGTTTGCAGATGACACCAAAATTGGAGGTATAGTGTCCAGCAAAGAAGGTTACTTCAGATTACGACGGGATCTTAATCAGGTGGGCCAATGGACCGAAGAGTGGCAGACAGAGTTTAATTTAGATAAATGTGAGATGCTGCATATTGGAAAGGCATATCAGGGCAAGACTTATACACTTACTGGTAAAATCCTGGGGAGTATTGCTGATCAAAATGATCTCAGAGTACAGATTTATACTTCCTTGAAAGTGGATTTGCAGATAGATAGGACAGTGAAGAAAGTATTTGATATGCTATTGGTCAAGTGCATTGTGTATATGCGTTAGCAGACTGGATTGCGACTGTACAGGCCATTGGTTTGGGCCACTTTTGGAATAGTGTATGCAATTCTGATCTCCCTGCTCTGCAGGAAGGATGTTGTCAAACTCGAAAGGGTTCAAGAAGGGTTTAAACTGAGGTTGCCATGATTGGAGGGTTTGAGTTACAGGGAGAGGCTGAATAGGCTGAGCCTATTTTCCCTGGAGAATCAGAGAAGGAGGGTTGATGTTAGAGGTTAGTAAAATCATGGGTGCAACGGATAGATTGAATAGCCAAAGTCTTTTCCCTAGGGTAGTGCAGTCAAAAACTAGATGCCAAAGGTTTAAGGTTGGATGGGAAAGACAAAAAGGGCTCTAATGGGCAATATCTTCATGTAGAGGATGGTCCGTGTGTAATGAGCCTCCAGAGGAAGGTATTGAGGCTGGCACAATTGCAACATTTAACAGGCGTCTGGATGGACCGATGAATGGGAAGGGTTTAGATGGAAATTGACCAAATGCTGGCAAATGGGAGGAGAATAAGTTTGGCTGTCTGGTTGCCATGGATACGTTGGACCAAAGGGTCTGTTTCTATGCTATACAGCTCTATGACGCCATGTCTTTTTAACAAACTCCCTCCTCTTATCTTAAAACAATCCCCCACTAGAGGGAAAAGTTACCTACCATTCAACATTACCGATACTTCTCATGATATTATGAACCTCTAAAATGTTAATTTTCAGCCCCCTACGCTCGAGTAGAAAATGTCCGAGTCTATTGAGCCTGTCCTTATATGCAAACACTCCATTCCCAGCAACATCCTGATAAACTTATTCTGAACTCTCCCGAACTTGATAATATTCTCGATATAACATGGCGAACAGAACTGCACAATGTCCTCCAGGACATGCCTCATGAATGTCCTGTGTAACCTGAAAATACCTTCCCAACACCTGTACTCAAAAGACAGTTCACTGACATTCGTCATTTATACAAATGATTTGGATGAGAACATAGGAGATATAGCTAGTAAATTTGCAGATGGCATCAAAATTGGAGGTGTAGTAAACAGTTAAGAACGTTACCACAGAGTAAAATGGAATCTTGTTCAGATGGGCCAATGGACTGAGGAGTGGCAGATGGAGATATATTTAGATAAATGCGAGGTGCTACATCTTGATAAAGCAAATCAGAGCATGACTTATATATGATAAAGTCCTGGACAGTGTTGCTGAACAAAGAGACGTTGGAGTACAGGGTCATATTTCCTGGAATGTAGAGTTGCAGTTCGATAGGATAGTGAAGAAGGTGTTTAATATGCATTCCTTTATTGTTCAAACCACTGAGTACAAGAGTCGGGAGGTCATGTTGCGGCTGTGCAGGACATTGGTTAAGCAACTTTTGCAATATTGCGTACAATCCTCGTATCATTCCTATCGGAAAGATGTTGTGAAACTTGGAAAGTTTCAGATAAAATTGACTAAGATGTTGCCAGGACTGGAAGATTTGAGCTGTAGGGAGAGCCGGAATAGGTTGAGGCTGTTTTCACTGAATCATTAGGGGCTGAAAGATGAATTATAGAGGTTTATAAAATCATGAGACGCATGCATAGGGTAAATAGACAATGTCTTTTCCCCGGGGTAAGCGAGTCCACAATTAGAGGGCACAGGTTTAAGATGAGAGGGGAAAGATTTAAAAGGGACCACAGTTGCAATTTCTATGCTTAGAGGGTGGTATTTGTATGGAATGAGTTGCCAGAGGCTGGTCAAAATAAAGTATTTAAATAATTGGATGAATATATATAAATAGGAAGGGTTCAGACGGATATGGGCAGGTGTTGGCAAAATTGACAAGATTCGGTTAGGGTATCTGGACGACATGGACAAGTTATACCAGAGGGTCCGTTTCCGTTCAGTACATCTCTATGACTATGTCTATATAATGAAGAACATCAAGTGAAACACCTTCATGACCATCCTGTCTACATATGAAGCAAACTTCAAAGAATTATGCCTGAAACCCTAGGTTGCTCTGTTCTACAACACTACCAATGGCTCAACATTTAATTGTATATGTTTTTTTTTAGTTTGTTTTACCAAAGTACAATACCTTGCATTTATCAACATTAAACTCCATC
>NW_025213119.1:7641-10485 GCF_004010195.1 Chiloscyllium plagiosum
ACCGATAATTTGCTGTGACCAATAGAGGAGTGGCAGTAGAAAAGAAAACAGTGACTCAACAACCCAGGGAAATCTGGACCGGTGAGCCTGACATCAGTGGTGGGTGAGTTGTTGGACGGGATTCTGAGGGATAGCCAATTGCATGCATGTTCAAAGGCAAGGTTTGATTGGGGATAGTCACCATGGCTTTTTGCATGAGAAATCGTGTCACACTAATTTGACTGAGTATGTTAAAGAAGTGACAAAGCAGATTGGTGAAGGCAGTGTTGTAGATGCTTTCCATATAGACTAGAGCAAGTTCTTCGACAAGATTCTGCATATTAGGCAAGTTAGTAAGGTTAGGACACATGGGAACCAGTGCACCCAAGACAATTGAATAAAAAATTAGATTGAAGGAAGGCGACAGAGGTTGGTAGAGGATTGCTTTTCAGACTGGAGGTCTGCGAACAGTAGTGTGCCACAAGGATCAATGCTGAGCCCACTGCTTTTCGTCATTCATATAAATGATGTGGATGAGACCATAGGTGGTAAGGGTAGCAAGTTTGAAGATTACACCAACATTTTTGGTGTTGTGGGTAATGAAGAAAATTATCTCAGAGTGCAATGAGACCTCGATCAGATGGGCCCATAGGCTGACGATTGGCAGATGGTGTTTAATTCAGATAAATGTGAAGTGCTGCATTTTGGGAAGCAAATCGGCGTACTTAATGGAAATATATTCGAGGTTGTTGCTGAGCAACGAGACGGAGAGATGTAGTGCAACGCTCCTTCAAAGTGAACAGGATAGTGAACAAGGTGTTTGGCATGTTTGCCTTCATTGGTCAGAGCATTGAGTTTCGGAGTTGGGATGTCATGTTACAGCTGTACAGGATGTCAGTGAGGCCACATTTTGGAATACTGTGTGCAGTTCTGGTCTCCCTGCTGTACGAAGGTTGCTGTGAAACTTGAAAGGGTTCAGAAAGGATTTATAAGGATGTTGCCAGGTTTAGAGAGTTTGAGCTATAAGCAGAGGCTGAATAGACTAAGGCGATTTTCCCTGCAGAATTATGGGCTTAGGGCTGACCTTATAGAGGTTTATAAAATCATAAGGGGCATGGATTGAGTAAATAGAAAAGGTCTATTTCCCAGAATAGGGGATTCTAAAAATAGAGGGTATAGGTTTAAGGTGCGAGGGGATATATTTTAGATGGAACTTAGAGGCAATGTTTTCATACAGAGGGAGGTGTGCATATGGAATCATCTGCCAGAGGAAGTGGTGGAGTCTGGCATCTTGATGGGTATCTGAATAAGGAGGTATAGAAGAATATGAGCCAAATGCAGGCAAATCAGACACGATCAGTTTGGGATGTCTGGTCAGCGCGGACAAATTTGCATGCTATATGATTCTTATAAGAGGGATGAGGAGACATTCTAAACAGGCATTTCAAGTGGGAATTCTCTTCCCCACAAGTTTGAGATGCCTCTTTGCTTACGTTGATTCAAAGCTGAATTAGTTAAATATTTGGCAGAGAAGTGAGTCATGGATACAGGATACAGTCAGGAAAGAGGGGCTGTGACCATAACCTGATCAGCCACAATCTTAGTGCCTGTTGGAGAAGGCTCAAAGTGTCTAATGACCCACTCCTGCTACTCAGTCCCATGTTTCTGTGTTCCATTCAGTCCATCAAACCTGCTAGACAGGAACAGTTAGAGGCTAATACTGTGATATCCTGGTGCACAGAAACACAGGAGACCATTCAGCCCCTCAAAACCGTCACACACAATTTGGGCTGGTTTGGAAAATGCGATTGGAAAACCCAGGTTGGGTATCAAAGAGGTCGCTCTCTGCAGCATGTGCTTCATATGTTGGTCATGTTGAAGACCCAGTTTCACTGTGAATACAGCCCCAACACATCAGCCAGAGATGGTCCAGACAATCTGGTAATATTCAATATCAGAGCTTCCAGGAAAATAACACCCTCTCCTTTCCAATAATAGAACGTGAGAATGCCACAAACAGGGATATGTCATTCATCCACACGCCCCCTCCCCCCGCAAGCATGTCTTCACCCACAATAAGATCATAAGATCCAATATCCTCTTTCATGTCCAGTTCTTTACAGCCCTCAACTCTGATTGGTCAAAAAACACTCCTTACCCCCACACTGTGACCTATTGATATGAGCAAAACACGTGAACACAAGGGCTCTGTGAAGAGTGACCAGCCCTGACATCAAGGCATCATTTAACTAAGAATGGTCTCAAGGAGCCTGAGTAGGATTGCATTTAATGGGAATGAGTTGTAAACTTTCCTGGTTAGAATGGTTTAAAGCATAAAGCACAATGATTGTGGTTTGTGGACAAAAAGTCTATGCAGTCCTGGACATGTCTGCAAAAGATCCTCAAGATAGTTCCTCAGCACAAACATCTTCAGCTGCTTCATACAGATTAGAAGTGGGGGTGTTCACTGAAGGTCACACAAATATTCAGGAAAAATATCCCCCTTCAGCTCTTGAACTAGTCTGTGTCCATGTGCAGCAAGACCAGGACAACATTCAGGCTTGTTCAGTTGGAAGTTTTGGTAAAATTCATGCAACAGTGTTGCTGGACACTGCACATTTCCGCAGTTAAAGGGAGGAGATTATTCAGTTCCTCACGCTAGCTTTACAGAAATATAAGGAAGTCATTCAGCTCAATGAAATTATTGGAGAAGTGTAGAGATAGCCCATTTAGTGCAGCCAACGAATTATACAAGAAGAAAAGTAGTTACGTGTTATAGAAGACAGCAGAGCTCCTCAAAAATATTTGAAGGCGTTGGCCTAGACTCTATCAACAATTAAGTGTTCTGATACAGTAATATCCCAT
>NW_025213119.1:11391-15229 GCF_004010195.1 Chiloscyllium plagiosum
ATACACTGCACTTCTCGCTGTGGTACACCACCAGACACTGGTCTATCGCTACCACCTTCCCAGTGACTTGGGACCACATAGCTGTTTTCTTGTCCTCCAGCACCTCCCTTGTGTGGTCAGATTCGACTAAAACATTTAGGTCAGGACATTTCCTCTCTTGTCTCCTGCGATACAACTCATCTGGACATTACATTATCCAAAACCATTAATCCCAACTTGCATCTTATATCAATCTGCTCGAGAGTTTCCCAGTCCATCTTCTTGAATTCTGTACCTGCATCTTCCTTTCCCAAATAAAACAGATGTGAAGCTCTCATGTCACAGTCTATCAATGTTCCCCGGTTTCACATACTGATTACCCCATTGGTTTCGAAATGGGTTCTGATTATTCTGTTTAGCTTGATGTTTTTGTCGAACATCTTGGGTTCTGTGTAACTTTGCCTGCTGCACTTCTCCATGCTCCTGTATGAGTCAGTCTGCTGTGGGTGAATTTTCTAAGTTTCCCTGAGATCACCTCTCATTCTTTGAAACAGTACAGAACACAGGTATAATCTTATCCACGCTGCATGCAGTCTGTGCAGAACACCTTTACTTCGATATTCCAATTTCCGTTAACTGAAGGCCAACTTCACTTTTACCTTTTCATTTTCCAAAGTCGCCCCTGAACCATGTTGGTTCAATTTTATTTACTGTTCACTTTCTGAACTCTTAAACATCCACCTGAATATCAAACTATATCACACCCAATAGTTCTCCATTGTCTCCCCCTACAAGAAACATCATCAAACCATTTCAAAAATAGTTTGTGAACAGAGATTATTCGGTGCAATCCAAGATGGCGGCGATCCAGTATGACTGCCCTGCTGAACTCTGCACCATAACCCAGACAAATTGATGCATTCACCCTCTGTTTCTTCCCTATTGTGGTAAAATCGGAGGTTTTTGATACCCAGTATTGTTCTATGCCATTTTAAGTGAGTAACGGAAAATGACTAAGGGAAAAGGACCATGAGGATCACAACCAGCAGAGCATAGCAGCAATGGATACGCCCGTGGCTGTGACGTTGGCCTCTGCGAACGCTCCAGGGGACTTATCTGTGGAGTAGAGCCTGGTCTTGGAGTTCAGAGCCTGCGAGAGAAGATTGATTCAGCGATGGAGGAGACCCGAACCAGGCTGGAACTGATCTCAGCCAAGCTGCAGAAGCAGGATCAGGAGAGTCAGCGTCTCGGGCCGTACATCGTCGAGGTGGAACAGTGGACCGTGGCTTAGGAAACCATGGCAGAATCCCCGGCGGGTCGTGTCTAAGCCCTGGAAAGGTAGGTAAGGGCCTTAGTAGAGTAGATCGACGACCTCGAAAATCGGGGCCGTCAGAAGAACATCTGCCTGGTCGGGCTGCCGGAACGAGAAGAAGACGGCCAGCTCGTCAGCTTCTTTTCGTTTCTCTCACTTACCGCCGAATGAGAAAGTTGGTTTGGGGTTGGTGGGGGTGGTTACATTTTGTTTCACCCGGACTGCCTGAGGTCAAAGTATGGATGGAACGGATTTAATTTTCTTGTTGTAAGACGCGTGCAACTTTTTAAAACATGGTTTTACCTGGATTTGGTGAGCAGCTTCAGCTCGGAGGAGCCATGGGGAATTAATGGGTAATATGTACACCCTCTGCAGGAAGGGGGGATCTCTCCATTTATTTGTGTTATATGTTGGTTCATTTTAGAAATCGTTTTTAAAAGTTTTGATTTGATTGTTATTATAGTTATAGTTTCAAGTTTGTATGAACTGTTTACTGCTTTCACTTGGCCCGCTATAAATGGGGTTCTTCTCCCAGTGGGTCATGGGCTGCTTCAGATGGTTATGGCTAACCGCTCTTTTAATGGTGCACGTGGAACCTTAAGGAGAGTCGCTCACTCCTTAAGAGAAAAAGATACTTTCAAGCCTCAGAAAGTAAGGGGTCGATGTAGCCTTGCTGCAAGAAACATATCTAACTGATAAGGACCACTTAAAGTTACAGCAGGGAAGGTTTGGCCCGGTGTTTATTTCATCCTTTAATTCAAAAAGTAGAGAAGTAGCTTCACTCATTCATACAAACCTTCCACTTCAGTGGTTTGACCAAATTAACGACGAACGTGAGTGGTTTCTGATCCTTAAAGCTTTAATACATGGAGAGGAATATGGGACCTTGTATAATATTGCCCCCAGCACACCCCATCAAATGCGCTCTCCAGGCTGATGACCCTTGGGGAACATTGTACAATTAAAAGGGAGACTTTAACCGACTTGTGAATCCCGAAGTGGCTCCGATGGCAAGGGGTCTCACGGTATTTCCCCACCATCAGGTCAGCTGGTGGACCTGAACAGGGAGCTGCGTTAGTGGACGTTTGAGATATCTTCACCCTGAAGGTAGGGACTTCACCTTTTTTTCTAATCCACGTAAGTGCTATACTAGGATTGACATAATGTTTGCCCCATTCGGCTTTTTAAATTCGATGCTGCCCTGCAAAATTCTGTTCATGCAGCAGTGTACGTGGATGTGAAGGCCGATGGCGATGGGACAGGCTCGCAGCACTGGCACATGGATCCTTGCCTCCTGAAAGATAGCAAATTCATTGAGTACTTTTCGCGGGAATTTAAGTTTTTATTGGGAACTTAACTTGGGTATGGCCAGTAATGCATCTGTGTTCTGGAAGACTGCCAAGGCCTATGCAAGGGGTTTGATTATTTCTTACTCGGTGACTCGGAAGCAGCAAAAGGCAAAGCAGTAGCGTATGCTCAAGGCTTGGCTGAAGGCAGCTGAGACAGCATACTTTGACAGACTGTCTGTAACTAAGTTGAAGCAAATTACAGCCCTCCGGGCTGCTCTGAACACTGCGCTCACCCAGACAGCAAAGAGGGAGATTTCCTTAGCGAAACAGAGGTTATTCGAGTCTGGTGCTAAACTGAGAAGGTATTTGGCGCACTTGACCATAAAGAAGAGTGCCCCCAAACTATTACATCCATTAAAGAGGGTGCTGGTACTATGACCTGGGCTCCCAAAAGGGTTAATGCAGCATTCCGAAAGTTCTACTCTGCATTGCTCCAATCAGAGGATTGTGCGGACAGATTGGTGAAAACTGAGTCATTTTAAGACCCTGGACCTCCCAGGTATAACTTCAGAGCAGGAGTCTCTTTTGAATGCCCCGTGACATCCAAAAGATACAGGATGCGGTAAGGCAGCTCCAGAGTGGCAACCCGACCAGCCAGATGGCTTGTGAAGTGAGGTTTATAAGGAGTTCATAGACCTGATGGCTGGGCCAATGTTGGATATATTCAATTATTCTTGTGGACAGGACTGCCTCCCATCCTCTCAGAGAGAAGCAAACATTTCTCTTATTCTCAAGAGAGGGAAAGCCCCAGAGGATTGCCTATTCTGTTATTTAGGCCTATACTGTTATTTAACGTGGAATTTAAAATTTTGTCGAAAATACTAGCATTGAGGCTGGAGAAGATCTTGGCCTTCATTGTGAAAGAGGACCAGACACGTTATATTAGGAGTCACATGTCCCAGATTAATATTAGGAGAGTGCAAAATATGTTTCAGGTGTGCCAGCAAGGTCGGTTCCAGGCTTGATAGTCTCGGTGGATGCAGAGAAAACATTTTATTGGGTGTAGTGGCCATAGCTCTTTTATGTCTTGGAACCGTTTTGCCTTGGAGGTGACTTTGCCAGTTGGATGGCAGAATTATATAGTGACGCAACAGCAACAGGAGTTCCCACGAATGGTATAAGGTCTAATGGTATAATTTTAGCATCGGCAGAGGCAGCCGACAAGGAAGCCCCTTTCGCCGTTATTATTTGTATTGGT
>NW_025213119.1:15332-25006 GCF_004010195.1 Chiloscyllium plagiosum
CAGGTAGTCACAGGGACCTTTCTTGTTTTTAAGCATTTTATCACCCCAGCCTTCGATCAATTATATAAAGCAAACTTTGTGCAGGTGCTCGAGAAGGTAAGACAGGACTTTCAGGTCTGGGAAGATATTCCAATATCCTGGTTGTGTAGAATACCTCCGGTTAGAATGAATGCACTTCCTCGTTTCTTCTTTCCCATGCGAATGTTCCTTTTGATGCTCTCCAGGTCAGTTCTATGGAGGCTTTACAGTTGGTTAAGTTTGTTTATCTGGCACCGCAGGTGGCCTCATATGAAGCTCGCCAAATTGCAGCTTCTGCAGGAGGTGAAGGGTATGAATTTTCTGGACTTTAAGAAAGACCAACTAGGTTCCCTGCAATCGTATGTGGCTGATTGAGCTTGCAAAATACTGCGGTCAGTTTGGCTGGACATTGAGGCATCCCAGGCAAAATTAATTTCATTAATCTGTTGTTCATTGCCAAGACGAGGACTGTTATGAACTATTGCAGAAATCCAATTGTCCTTAAAATAGTTAAAGCCTGTAAAATGATGCGACAAAGTGAGGGCAATTTACAAAAATAAACTTCCCCTTTAGTCCCATTGTAGGATTGGTAGGATCCCAGCTGGGATTGATGGATTCTGATTTTCGGCTCTGGGAGTCCAGAGGAGTTTCATGTTTGGGAGAATTATTTGACGTGGTGGTCATGATGGTTTTCGAGCAGCTGAGCCAGATATATGAGTTATCTTGGCGGGGCCACTTTCGTTACTTTCAAATGATGAATTTTATACAGAAAAAATACTACATTAATGGTTAGTCCCCATAGGTCGGAAATGGAGAGAAGAGTGCTCTCTCGGTCAGCACCGTTTCTCATTTATTAAGAGGTAGTGTCTCAAAGGATATAGAGCGGCTGCATCGAATCTGGGCTCAGGAATTGTGGGTGGAGATCTCACCAGAGGAGTGAGAAGATATTTGGGAGACCGTAAGGAATATTTCAATTTGCAATAGGATGTAGGCTATGCAGTTGAAGGTACTCCGCAGGTTTAATTGACAGGAGCGTCCTCAATGTGCCCAAATGTACAATAGATGTTGGTACACTTATGTATTGCTTGTGATCATGCCACAGGCTTCGTAGGTATTGGTGCACTATAGCAAGTGTTTTGGAAGGCGTTTTGGGAACCGAGGTCAAGGCAAGTCCGGTGCCCCTCCTCTTGTGTTCGCTGAATCCTCCCTCTTTGGACTTGCATGGGAATAAATTGTTTAGTATTCTTTCATTTTGTGCGAGGAAGAACATTCTGATGAACTGGGTTCCAGGAAACCTCTCAGGACTCTGATCGTGGTGTAGATTAATTATGGAGCCCATTCCCCTAGACCTCCTTACGAGTATGGGCACCAGAAAAAAGGAACATTGTTATAGGACGTCGCGGCCCTATTCCACCATATAGACATGGTTTGATTGGCTATATTGGTCAGGGCATTTGTGTAACAATGAGGGCTCTGAGAGGAAGAATTCTGAACAAATACGGGTATGGCAACTCATGCTACAGGTGATTGGTAGGATTGTGCTGGGTGTTGTAACTTCATGTAATTTAATTTAATTTGCCTTGGTTCAGCTCGGTTTAATCTATGTTTTGTTTTGATTTTGTTTTGACATCAGCCCATTGATTTTGTGCACAGGGAAGAGAATGAGTCCATTCAGCCACTCATGCTTCTTACACAGCAACCAGAGTAGGTCATTTCGCACCATGCGTCAATTATACAGGATTGGAGGGAACGAAGAGAATATAGAGAGGTGAGAATTCAAGCTTATCACCTTCACGATGGAATATAAAGTAGTGAGAAAACTGCTGGAATTTAAGAAAATTGTTAAAATCGATTATTCAGGAATTAATGAAAGGACATTTATAGAGTCAAGCTACAATCCATCAGAATCAACATAATTTTACAAAGGATGAATCGTATTTTCATTATTTGTTTGAGTCTTTAAGAATGTGACAAGCAAGCTGCATCATGGGGATCCTGGAGATGTAAAATCAGGACTTGCAGAAGACATTGAATAAGGTGTGCACAAAAGATTAATCTGCAGAATAAGATCGCATATGGTTAGAAGTAATTTATTCGCTTGGATGTAGGATTGACGAAACAAAGAATTGCATTGAGTTGGAATAACTGGTCTATTTTCTGTTTCCAAAAATACCATAGGGCTCAGTCCCCAGGCCCGAACTATTAGCAATAAATACTATCACCTATTTGAGGGGATGGACATGCTATAATCAGTTTTTCAGAAGACACTGACTCAGGTGAGAAATTGTATTGAATGGTTAAGGATAGGTTGCACCACTACTTGGCAGATGAAATGAAACAATGAAAAGTATGAGGCCGTTTTGGTCAGTGTAACAGAAAGGCAACTTACTATCCAAACAGAGGGAAATACAGAGTGCTGAGGTACAGAGGGATCTGGTATCCTCATCCATATCGCAAAAGACACAGATGTAGGTATAGCAGATAATGAGAAAGGCAACTGCAAATTTGGTATTTATTTCTGAAAGAATAAAGCGAGGGAGGTACTGTTGCAATAATGCCAGGCATTTGTGAGATCGCAATTGAGTACAATGTACAGTTTTGGTGTCCTGACTGCAGGAGGGATGTAATTACCATGGTGGCAGTTCAGAAGAGGTATACTAGACTGATTCCAGAGACAAGGAGTTTGTCCTCTGAATAGAGATTGTGCAGTTCAGGCCTATACTCGCTGGAGGTTAGAAAAATGGGAGGAGATACCACTGAGGACTGGACAATGCTAAAGGTGATTGATAATGTCGATATGCATTGGGTATTTTCTCATGTGGGGCAATCGACAACAAGACTTCATAGTTTTAAGATAAATGGAAAGGAATTAAAACAGTGATGAGAGAACTTCTCTCAAAGGATGGTAAATCTGTGTAATTCACTGTTCCAGAGTGCAGTGGATGCTGGGATATGAGTAACTGAAGGGATATGGAGAGTGGGCTGGAAAGTGGGACTGAGACCGAGAGGACATCAGCCATGATTGTTTTTAATCGTGGAGCAGGCTGACATCAGATATGATTGTATTAAATCGTGGAGCAGGCTGACATCAGCCATGATTGTATTCAGTTGTGGAGCAGGCTGACATCAGCTGTGAATGTATTCAATGATGGAGAGCACTGACAACAGCCATGATTGTATTCAATGGTGGAGCAGGCTGGAGGGGCTGGATTGCTGACTGATGTTCCTCGTCCTGCTTCACCCCTTCAAACGTGTTACACAGGAATGGGGGACGGCTGGTTATCGGACAGAAAAAGCAAGCACTCCTGATAAATCAGATTTAATCAGTTTAAAGGAATGTAACCAGTAGGGTCACACAGTGACCAGTGCAAGGTCCTCAGCTATTTACCATCTATATCAATGATCTAGAGGAGTGGAACAAATGTACTGTAACTAAGTTTGCCAATGAAACTAAGATAAGCAGGAAATTAAATAATCAATGGAATTGTAGAGTCTGTAAATGGATATGGACAAGTTAATCAATGGATAAAAGTTTGGCAGGTGGGATTTAACGTCATATATAACCTGTCATTTTCTTCCAGGAAGAACGGCAGGCAGTATGTTACTGAAATACAGAGGGATTACAGGACTTAGTTACACCGTGTGTACTGGAGGGTTCACTCTGAGCCGTTCAGACATGGCAAGTGTTTCTCCATCACCCTGATCGTCTGCTGCCTGATGTTCCCAGGGGGCCTATTGTTCTCATCCACCATATATATCCTCCGTCACTGAATGATGACACTGATGTTGAGATCGGAGAGATGGTGGAGCTGTCACCCACTCCGGCCTGGAAAGTTCCGGAACATAGAAGCTGAATGAAACTCTGACCCAAAAACCACTGGTAGCACGGTCCTCCCCCTGATGTGAAGCTGCAGGTCGTGTTGAAGGAGGAGACACCGCTCTGTGACCAGCTCCTTGTTCAGTCAGGGTCCCCTCACACTCTGCCCCTTTGTTCGATGGAGCTTGGGAAGCTGTTCCTGGAAATCCCGGGGTGGATCCAGCAGATCCCTTTCCCCAGACACACGCACTGCATGGTTTCAGAGCTCCCCCTCTCTGCAGCCTCTGCTCCATTTGTTGTTCATGTTACAGATCCAGATGCTGTTACTATCGTCCCCATGCTCCATCCACAGTTGTGTCACCAAATCCTCAGGTCTTCCTGAATGTCTGAGGCAGCTCACAGCACAACCTCCAGCAAACCATTCCCATCACCTCCACTAACGTTCCAATAACAGGAGTCATTCCGGAGCCCCTCAGTTCCAAGTTTGATGCCTGGTAATTAACAATAGTACTCGAGGGGCTTCCTCGTGTAACTGACAGCATGATCAGCTGAGAGGAACAAACACAGATGTTCAGTGAACAGGCACAGACCAAGTTTCCAAGACGTGTCTCAAAGCTGCTGGGACCTCCTGTCTACCATGGAGCACTACTTGGGACACACTGGGAAGAGAGTAACAGCCCAACACACACTCCACTGTTCATGGAGCACCACAAGGGACACAGCAGGCAGTGAACAGCCCGAGACACACAATTTCATTGTTTCTGAGCTTCACAGTGCCAGCTCTTGATGCATTAAGGATCCAAAAGGGACCCACAGCCGTGATGTATAGAAGAGCATGAACCGTACACTTTGCATGATGTTTCTGAACTTCATAGTTACGTCCCCGGGGATTCAGGGATATTAGCTCCAACGGTCAGGTTAAGGTACAGAAAGACAAATACACGTGTTATATTTGGATGATTACTTGATCAACAAGTTGAATAAACATGGCTCTTCTCAGAGAAATGGGATTAGTCGGAGGAGTCAGACGCTGGTGGGTCCAATAACAAGAGTAAGAACATAAAATAAATATGCTGACAGATCAGCTCAAATGGTCAGTTATGCCCGATACCAAATCCACCCCACAGAATCAGACATCATAATCTAGATGAGATATCTATTCAGCGTGAAGCACTGTGCAGACGAGGCTAGTGTAGTGCTCAATACAACCCAGCAATCTGTACAGACTGTGCAGACCACATCAGTCCACCGGGGGCTGTGCAGTGAATAACTCTGTAAACCTGGAGCCATTACCTTCCAGCATGTAGAGCTGTGTCCACTATCCCAGTGCATTGCTCAGCAATACTGTGTTTGATCACTGCACACTGTCAGGAAACTTGCAGCCCATGCTGGAAGTGACAGGATGTGCAACGCCCATCCATTTCAGCTCCATATCTTCATTGTGCCAGGCGCTTTAGAACATCTAGTCAAGAGGAAGGATGAAGCTTACAGAAGGTTGAGGAGGCTATGGTTAGACAGTGCCCTCGAAGGTTGCAAGGTAACCAGGGTGGAAATGAAGAATGAACTCAGGAGAGATAAAAGTGTGCATGATAAAGCCTTGGCGTTTAGAATTAAGGTAAAACCTAAGACGTTCTACACTTACGTGAGAATCAAGAGGATGGCCAGAGTGAGGGTAGGGCTGATCAGGGATAGTGGAGGGAACTTGTGCCAGGGGTCTGAGGAGGTAACGGAGGTTCTTAATGAATGTTTACTTCAGTATTCACTAATGACAGGGACCTTAACATTTCTGAGGACAGCATGAACCAGGCGAATATGCTAGAACAGGAGGATGTGTTGAAAAATTTGAGAAACAAACGGATAGATAAATTTATTTGGCCAAACAGGATATGCCCTAGGATACTATAGGAAGTGAGAAGAGATTGCTGCGCATTTTGCGATGATCTTTGCATCCTCACTGTTCACTGGAGTCGTGTCAGATGACAGGAGGCTGACAAAAGTTATTCCCTGGTTCAAGAAAGAGAATAGGGATAATCCTCGGAATTATTGGCTAACCAGTCTTACAGCAGTGACGGGCAAAGTATTGGAGAGGATTTGAGAGACAGGATTTATGAATACTTGGAAAATTATAAATGATTAGAGACAGTCAGCATGGCTTTGTGAGGAGCAGGTCATGCCTCATAAATCTTATTGAATTTCTTAAGGATGTGACCAAACACGTTGATGAATTAGAGCAGTGGATGTGGTATATATGGATTTTAACAAGGCGTTTGATAAGGTTATCCACGGTAAGCTCATTCACAAGATAAGGAGGCGTGGCTTACAGGGAGGTCTGGATGTCTGGATGCAGAATTGGCTGGCCCACAGAAGACAGAAGGTGGTGGTAGATGGAACAGATGCAACCTGGAGCTTGGTGACTAACTTGGTGATCTGTTCTGGGACCTCTGCTCTTTGTGATTTTTTTTATAAGACAGTCAGAAGACGAATTGGAAGGGTGTGTTCATAGGTTCGCCGATGTCACGAACTTTGGTGGAGTTGGTGGTTAGTATGGAGGGCTGTTGTAGGTTGCAACAGGCCATTGACAGAACTGAGCTGATGTGTGACAGATCGAGATAAATCTGGAACGGCGGGATCTTGCGTCCATATCTATAGATCCTCAAAGTTGCCATCCAGGTTGGTGCTGTTGTTTAGAAGACATATGATGTGTTGGCTTTCACAGCGGGGAGCTCAGTTTCAGAGCTGTGAGGTTTTGCTGCAGCTCTATAATCCCACTGTTTAACCCACTGTGATGAAGTTGAATGTTGTTCTGCATTGAGAGCTCGCAAGTACTTGTCATATGACTAGCTAATATTTTCAGAGTTTACTGTACTGAAACTATGTGACATCTGGCTGTGAAACAGATATGTTGAGCTTTGGTTGCTCTTTTAACAACTATTCGAATTTAAACAACCAAGTTTAAATAATGTTCCACTAAACAAAAACAATTCGATTTTAAATTTATTGTTTTGCCAACATCAAACCAAGGAGATGAGCTGATGTTGAGGGACTAAAGAGGCACGCATTTTGAAAGTTAGACAGGGAGTAAACTACCATTGTGAGAGTCTGCCATGAACAACGTTCTCTGTGTAAGATTCATTTTTTGAACGAAATATCCTTGTATTAAAAGACAGAACATGACCCAGGGAGATATTCAGTGGAAAGAAGGAGGGCATTGGAGACTACAGCCACTGTCTGGTTTATGTAATTTTAATACAGTTTTTCTTTAATTGGAAGAGTATATTGTTAAAGGTGGAGGAAGATAACAAACAGTTCAGAGAAAGGGAAGCTTAGAGTTGGGCATAACTGTTGTTGTTCAATGCTCACTTTTAGAATTAAGGAATACACTGATATTATTTCCTGTTTAGTAGTGGAATTTGCGAGCTCTCTCACTCGACTTTAACAGATTATGAGCGAGGTGAGCTTTTCTGAGTGTTTGGTTTCATTAGCAGAAGGGTTCATCGTCGTGTCATAACACCACACTGCAATACCGTGTTCTGGTCACCTCATTAAAGAAAAGAGGTGGAAGCTATAGAGATAATTCAAAAATTTACCTATGGAACAGCAGAACGATTGACACAAGCCACACAGAGTGAGTTAAATGTTGAGAAAGTCACCACGAGAAAAGTAAACACTGACAGATTCCCGATGTCTATATAAACGTCAGTGTGGCACTGGGTGTAGTGCGTCTGTATTGATGACTGGGTATCTGTGTGTGCATGTGCATCTGCGTATCGGTATTTGTCTATGTGTGCTGAAAATGTGTTGCTGGAAAAGCTCAGCAGGTCAGGCAGCATCCAAGGAGCAGGAGAATCGATGTTTCGGGCATGAGCCCTTCTTCAGGAATTTGTCTATGTGTGCCTGTATTATTATATGTGCTATTGCATCAGTCTCCGTGTGTGTCTGTGCATCAAAATTCATCTCTGTGTGTCTCTGCATGTCTGATTTTGTCACTGTGTGTATCTGCGTTTCTGCATTCATCGCTGTGTGCATCTGCATGTCTGTTTTTGTCTCTGTGTGTATCTGCATGTCTGCATTTGTCTCTGTGCGTATCTGCATGCCTGTATTTATGTTGTGTGCAGCTGCATGTCTGTATTCATCTCTGTGTGTACCAGACTGTCTGTATTCACCTCTGTGTGTATCCGCGTGTCTGTATCCATCTCTGTGTGTATCTATGTGTCTCTATTCGTCTCTGTGTGTCTCTGCGTATCTCTGTGTGTATCAGCGCGTCTGTTTTTGTCTCTGTGTATATCAGTTTATCTGTGTTCAACTCTGTGTGTATACGTGCATCTGTATTCGTCTCTGTTGGTATCTCTGTGACTTTATTCATCTCTGTGTGTAACTGCGTGTCTATATTTGTCCTTCTGTGTATCTGCGTGTCTATATTTGTCTTTCTGTGTATCTGTGTGTATGTATTCGTCTCTGTGTGCATCTGCGTGTCTGCATTCATCTCTGAATCTGCGTGTCTGTATTCTCTCTATGTGCATCTGCGTGCCTTTATTCATCTCTATGTGCATCTGCCTGCCTGTATCCATCTGTGTGTGTCACTAAATTCGGCTCTGTGTGTATCTGCGAGTCTCTGTGTGTGTCTGCGTGTCTGTGCTTGTCTCTGTGTGTATCTGTGTGTCTGTTTTCATCTCTGTGTGCATCCGTGTGCCTTTATTCGTCTCTGTGGGCATCTGTGTGACTCTATTCGTCTCTGTGTGTATCTGCGTGTTTGTGTTTGTCTCTGTGTGTATCTGCGTGTCTGTATTCATCTTACGTGTATCTGTGTGTCTCTATCCGTCTCTCTGTCTATCTGCGTGTCTCTGTGTGTATCTGCGTGTCTGCATCTGTCTCTGTGTGCACCTGCGTGTTTGCATTCATGTCTGTATCTGCGTGTGTGTATTCGTCTCAATGTCTATCTGCATGCCTGTGTTCATGTGTGAGTATCTGTGTGTCTGTATTCGTCTCTATGTCTATCTGCATGCCTGTGTTCATGTGTGAGTATCTGTGTGTCTGTATTCGTCTCTGTGTGTATCTGCGGGTCTGTGTTTGTCTCTGTGTGTATCTGCGTGTCTGTGTTCGTCTCTGTGTGTATCCTTGCGTCTGTATTCATCCCTGTGGGCACCCGTGTGAGCCTATTCGTCTTTGTGTGTATCTGCATATCTATATTTGTCTCTGTGTGTATCTGCGTGCCTGTATTCATCTCTGTTGTGTATCTTCCTGTCTGTATTTGTCTCTGTGAGTATCTGTGTGCCTGTATTTGTTTTTCTGTGTCGCTGCACGTCTGTATGCGTCTCCCTATGCACCTGTGCATCTGTATTCATCTCTGTGTGTCTGTATTTGTCTCTTTGTGTATTTGCGTGTCTGTTTTCATCTCTGCGTTTTGTCTGCGTGATTATATTCGTCTCTGTGTGTATCTGTGTGTCCATGTGCACAGCGGATCTGTCAGCCTCTCTGGTGTTTAAAGTGACGCAATGTCCCCCGCTGCTGGCCTTCACACTCCTCTGCGTTGACAGCACCGCAAGGTGACAACCATCAGGGAATTCAGTCTGGGAGGGAGGCAGCTCAGAGCGCCATCCAAACTAATAGAACCATCTGCACACGCACACATACACAGTTTGGTATATGGAGGATTGTAATAGTACTGAGGACATTTCGAGTGTAGGATGTTCATGTAAAGTTATGTCTATGGTCGCTCTGCAATGTGGAAGTGATTTGTCTTTGAAGATTATTCATGACACAGAGTGCGCAAATTAAAGAGTATTTCCACCACAAATGCTTCCAAGCAAGATTGACGGAACCATTTGTAAGTCAATGCAAT
>NW_025213119.1:25063-30754 GCF_004010195.1 Chiloscyllium plagiosum
AAAAACCAAACAGCCATGCAATGTGAGAGATTGACGGTATCTGATGTCCTCTGAAAGAAACAAACTACTGACACTAGTGCAAAGGCCTGGGGAGGCGAGCAGAGGGTGGCATTGTATAACAATAAACTTAACAGGGACAGACGGAGAGGTGGGGTGGGGGGTGAGGGGTTGATCGCAATTTCAATGGATTTACCCCAAAAAACGGCAAGACCTCATCTCACGGAGATACACACACACATACACAAACACGTTAAACACACAACACATATACATACAGATGTGGACACACAATCAAACACACACTCCTGCACACAGTTTCTTTAAGATAGAGATGAATAAGCTTTTCATTAATTTGGGAATCAATGATCATTTGGCGAAGGTAGGAGAATGTAGGTGAGAAGCATTTCAGCTGTAATCCAATGGCACAGCCGATCCAATGGGCTAAGTGGCCTGATTCTGCTCTATTTTCCCATTTTTTAAGAGAGAGTCGCTTTCAAAGGTTGAATTTGAATGCAGATCACAGGGTTAAAGGTAGGCTTCTTGGCAGTGTGGAGGAACAAATTGATCTTGGGGTCCACGTCTGCAGATTCTTCAAAGTTGCCAAAGCCCTCAAGGTGATGGGGCTGTTAAAGCCCTCAAGGTGATGGGGCTGTTAAGAATGTGTATGATATGTTGGCTTTCATAAGCTGGGGGATTGAGTTAAGAGCTGCGAGGTTATGCTGCAGCTGTAGAGGCCTGATTAGACCACACTTGGAATATTGTGTTGAGTTCTGTTCGCCCCATTAAAGAAAGGATTTGGAAGTTTAAGAGAGGGTGCAGACGGGAGTTCCCAGAATGTTGCCTGTCCTGTAGGGCATGTCTGATGAAGAAGGTTTGAGGGAGCTTTAGCTTTTCTCATTAGAGTAAAGAAGGATGAACGGTGACTTGATAGAGGTGTGCAAGATGATGGGAGGCACAGATTGAATGGATTAGTAAAGTCATTTTCATCGGGTAGAAATGACTAACATGAGGAAAACATAATTTTAATGTGATTGGAGGAGGGTTTTGGGGAGATGTCAGAGGCAGGTGATTTACACAGGTAGTGATAGGTGCGTGGAATGCATTGCCAACAATGGTCGTAGAATTAGCTATATTAGTGACATTCGAGTAACTCTTGTATAGGCACATCGATGATAATAGGATGAAGGCTCTGCAGTTTAGTTTAGTCTTAGAGTAGGATAAAAGATCGCCACACCATTGAGGGCTGAAGGGCTCTTACTGTGCTGTACTGTTCAATGTTCGCTGTTCTAATTTCTTGAGCTCTTGTGAACATATTGTACCTGGAATTCCTTTAACTTCAGTGGAGGTTAATCTGGTCAGTATTTGATTGCCGAGGGTTAATGGAAATTTGGGGAGGTTTGAGGGGCTGAATGGTCTATATCTGTTCCTAACCGTTGTGTTAAAAGAATAATGGTTGGTTTGAGAGGAACTCATTTTGAGAATAAGGGCATTCCTATTTCAGACTGGGAAAGGGATGTTCCTTTCTCTTTAGGATTGTGTAGTTTGTGGTCTTCTCATGCACAAGGAGCAGTGAAGACTGGGTTAATGAAAACGCTCAAGGCGGAGTTATATAGATCGTTGATGAACAAGAGAATCAATGCTTATTGGGAACAGACAGGAAAGGGATGCTTAGTTACAATCACATCAACAACGTCCATTCTGAATTGTGCAGCAAGCTCGAGGGGCTGAATGGCCACCTGCTACTCTTGCTTCATGTGTTGTTCACTCATTCAACCCCGCGATGCTGTTATAGAAGGTGAGGAAGATCGCATTCAGCCATTCAGGATCGATCTGTCCCTCTAAGTAATTATAAAGAAATAGGATGAAGCTCTTCAGCCATTTCAGTACATTATGCAGCGCAAGAGGAGGTCACACCTACTTTCTAGATTGCTACACAGGAACAGGGGAGTCCTGGGTAACTATCAGGAAATAGATAGTCGGGAAAAAATGTGTATTTTCAGATTGGAATTCTATAACTTGGTGAAGTGCATCAGAGATCAGTGCAACATCAAAAGCTATATAGAATCTGTCAATGATTTGCGTGTGGGAACTGATTGGATGGAACTCAATTGGCTCAACCACTAAGAGTCGATAAGATGTCAAGTGGAGGTAGAGAGTCTGTAATGTGAAAGAGACAGGGAAGGTTAGTTTGCAAACCTTCTGCAGAAACAAGATAACATGGACTACCGAGGTTTGTGCTGTGGCAGAAGGGTAAAACAACAGTAAACTAATCAAAAGAAGAGAGATCACAAAACCCAGTTGTACAAAGGGTAGATACATCACACGGGGTTAGTATGCATATGCAGCAAGTAATTAGGAAGGTATTTGGAATGATTACTGCATGAAAAGTCTGTCAGGATATTTTACTGCATCTGTACAGGGGATTTCTGAGTCAACATCTGATGTACTGTGGGCAGTGATGATTCCATAAACTGAAAAATAAATATATTCAATAGCTTTAGAAGCTTTGCAAAGATGTTTCACTGCACTTGCTCCTTGAAGAATGCCTTATTCCGTCATTCCGCACGGAAACAGACCCTTCGCTGCACCATGTCCATGACGACGAGATGTCCTAAATTAATCAAGTTCCATTTGCCAGCACTTGGTCCATCTCCCATAAAAACTTCGTGTTCACTCAAATGGCTTCATTCAAATGTCTTTAAATGCTGTAGCTGTCCCAAAATCCAACATTTCCTCTGGCAGTTCATTCTATACACTCTGTGAAAAGTTACCACTTTTGTCCCTTTTAAATCTTTCTCCCCTCACCTTCAATCTATATGCTCTAGTTTTGAACTGCCCTAAGCTCGGAAAATGTTCTTGGATCTTCACCATTTCCATGCTCCTCATGATGTTATAAATCTCCATAAGGCGAGAACACTTCAGGGTTGAGAAGGAGAGGCGCTCGTATTGAACTGTGTAGGATATTGAGGAGAGTGTGTCTGGTGCATAGCCTATGGACATTTTCTCTGGTATGGGAGTCTAGAACTGAGGATTCAAATTTAAGAAAACAACGATATATGTTATATACTCTTTTCATAGTATAGGAAAATAAATACTATGAAGACATGATTTTCTTGGACAAAAATATGAGGACACATACAAATGTATCTTCATTAAAACTCCTACATGGAGTAGAGAATAGGGACAGAGTCATACAGTTCAGAGAATGTTCAAGGAGGCCTCACGTGGTTCAGTTTGGTTTTCAGATAACATTACTGTATATTTCTGCTCCGTGATGGAGAAAATGTAACATGCTGGAGAAGCCACTGCTTATTGCTCCCTCTCTTTCCTTGTTCCTGCTCGCAGCAATGTATGAGAGGTGAAAACCGTTCAGTCAAACAATCATTCATGTAGGATTATTGTTGAGGAATCGTTGGCATCTCCCTACTGCCTAAATTCAAAGGTATTTCAGCCAATACGACTGTTCCAGGAATAAATCCTGCTTGTCTGAGCAGAACAACTTCAGAGGCAGAATAACATTTAATTATTTTACTTTTGTCTTGAGTTTAACTATTGCTTGGAAAAAGCTCTTTCAAGCTGATATTTTGCAGCTTTTTTTTTCCTGCTTGTATTTAGGTATGTGTATGTGTGTGTCTGTGTGCACTTGCGTGTGTGAGATACTGTGTATGTCTTTGTGTGTGTGTATGCACAGACTGCATCTCAGTATGCATTCCAAGATAAATATTCATGTAAATATTTGTCCACACTGTTTGCCCTTTATTTTTCCATCTTAGCTTTGAGTAACTTTGCTTTGGTGAATTATTTTTGCAAAGGTAAGATATCGAGCTGACTTGTCCCCAGCAAAGAACCTGACCTAGTCTGAGACTATATCATTTTGCAGTTTTTTTTCCTGCTTGTATTTAGGTATGTGTATGTGTGTGTCTGTGTGCACTTGCGTGTGTGAGATACTGTGTATGTCTTAATGTGTGTGTATGCACAGACTGCATCTCAGTATGCATTCCAAGATAAATATTAATGTAAATATTTGTCCAAACTGTTTGCACTTTATTTTTCCATCTTAGCTTTGAGTCATTTGCTTTGGTGAATTATTTTTGCAAAGGTAAGATATCGAGCTGACTTGTCCCCAGCAAAGAACCTGACCTAGTCTGAGACCTATATCATTGGTCATATCACCAACCGGGTCACATTTAAAATTTATCATGATCAATGGAGGAACAGGACTAGAAAATGAAACAGTGGTCCGTCCAACCCCAGTCTGAACACAGATGAGGACAATTTCACAAAGGGTTGTTTGAGTGGGAATTCTCTTCCCCAGAAGTTTGTGGTGCCTGTGTGTTTTCATTTAGTTAAAGCATTTAGATATTGGACAGTAAAGTCCAATGAACTACAGATATGGAAGTGGGGCTGAGAACACATGCAGATCAGCCACGATCTTACTGCCTAGTTGAGAGAGAGCAGAAAGTGTCTAATGACACACTCCTACTCCTCAGTCCTACGTTCCTATGTTCCATTCAGTTCCTAAAAACTGCAAGACAGGAGCACTTGGAGTTCATTTATTCCGATAACCTGGTGCACAGAGACAGAGGGGACCATTCACTGACTGAAGACTCGAGAGTGTAGCGCTGTAAAAGCACAGCAGGTCAGGCAGCGTCCGAGGAGCAGGAGAATCGCCGTTTCTGAGCATAAGCTTCTGCCCGAAACGTGGTTTCAACAGAATACAAGGACGACATTCAATCCATTGAAACTATTGGACAAGAATATGGATAGCCCATTCAGACCCTCCTGCCTATTACACAAGGAGGGAAGGAATGTCGTCAGCACATCGAGATGTTAAACAGGAACCGGAGTCGCCAAGTCAGGTCCTTGAGCTGCTTCTATCGAACCACGTATACAGAAATAGGAAGATGGCTTTGATGCCCCAACATGACAAAGAGAGAAGCAGAGTCTACGCAGATAGACTGCTCTATGTTGTTCCTCCTGGTTCCTTTGCCCGTGGTACACATGTGTCACTTTAACTTGGTTTGCTGAACGTGAGAGGGAAAAGTGAATAATTTGTGCCAAGTCTCAAGGAAATGCCTTCTATCTCCGAGAAGACATTATTGCACTCCTATAGAGGTCAGAAGCTGGTGGGAATGGCGAACTATTTCAGGAGTAAGGCATTAATGCTGCTGATAGATTTATGAACAGTACAGAGACACACACCAAGTGCACATTGAGACGGTGAGAATTCATTCAGAGCCAGGAGCTCCCTCTCAACCACCATGGGGTCTCCACACTGGTACGTGAACTATTGGGAATTACATATCATGGGGAAAATGCAATTTTTCACAAAATCACCATCTTTTTTCTGGCTATAATAAATGTTTGTCCATAATCCTCAAGTTTACATGTAATCGCTTGTTATTCTCTCGCAGTGCTAGGGATTTTGCTGGATTATACTCTCACACCTTTTATCAGTTAATTATCGTTTACACAATGTAATTCAATAATTTGTTTGCAAAGGTGCAAACATCTTATTGCACAGTTTGTATGCCTTTTCTTTTTTAGGTTTGTTGTAACCTTAGCCCAAAAGTAAATGTTTTGTTCACCGAACAGCCTTGGGCAACTGTCTGTGTGGCGTTTGCACATTGTCCCCATGTCTGCGGGCGTTTCCTCTGTGTGCTACTGTTTCCTCCCACAGTCCAAAGATAT
>NW_025213120.1:0-1338 GCF_004010195.1 Chiloscyllium plagiosum
TGGATTCTGCGCTGCCATTCATTAGAATCACGGTAAGGCCAACATTCCTCATGCTCACTCTCCTGCCTTTTCCTTATAAAAGTTGATTCCCATATTGATCAGGAGTCTGTCCTCTGGGAGAAGAAATTCTTCCTCAACTCCATCTTAAGTTTGCAACCTTTATTCAGAGACTACGTTTGTGAACCTTGATTTTCCCATGAGGAAAACCATCCTCTCAGCATTTACCCTGTGAAGCCCCTTAAGAATGCTCTATGTTTCAATGAGATCATCTCTCATTCTTCTAAACTCCAGTGAGTCTCAGACTCCTCCCTCCCCTTCCTAGACCTCTCCATCTCTATCTCGGACGACCGACTCAACACGGATGTATACTATAAACTGACTGACTCCCACAGCTACCTAGATTGCACCTCTTCCCACCCTGCCCCCTGTAAAAACGCCATTCCATATTCCCAATTCCTTCACCTTCGCCGCATCTGCTCCCAGGAGGACCAATTCCAATACCGAACAACCCAGATGGCCTCCTTCTTCAAAGACCGCAATTGCCCCTCAGATGCTCTCCACCGCATCTCCTCCACTTCCCGCTCCTCTGCCCTTGAACCCAGCCCCTCCAATCGCCACCAGGATAGAACCCAACTAGTCCTCACCTACCACCCCACCAATCTCCAGATACATCGGATCATCCTTCGTCATTTCCGCCACCTCCAAACGGACCCCACCACCAAGGGTATATTTCCCTCCCCACCCCTATCAGCGTTCCGGAAAGACCACTCCCTCCGCGACTCCTTTGTCAGATCCATACCCTCCACCAACCCAACCTCCATTCCCGGCACCTTCCCCTGCAACCGCAAAAAATGCAAAACTTGCACCCACACTTGCCCCCTCACTTCCCTCCAAGGCCCCAAGGGATCCTTCAATATCCGCCACAAATTCACCTGCACCTCCATACACATTATTTACTGCATCCGCTGCACCCAATGTGGCCTCCTATACATTGGAGAGAAAGGCCGCCTACTTGCGAGAACACCTCTGGGACACCTGCACCAACCAACCCAAGCGCCCCATGGCTGAACACTTTAATTCCCCCTCCCACTCTGCCAAGGAAACGCAGGTCCTTGGCCTCCTCCATCGCCAGACCATGGCAACATGATGCCTGGAGGAAGAGCGACTCAACTTCCGCCTAGGAACCCTCCAATCACAAGGGATGAATACAGATTTCTCCAGCTTCCTCATTTCCCCTCCCCCCACCTTTTCTCAGTCCCAACCCTCAGACTCAGCACGCCTTCTTGACCTGCAATCTTCTTCCCGACCTCTCCGCCCCCACCCCCTCTCCGGCCTATC
>NW_025213120.1:1731-3304 GCF_004010195.1 Chiloscyllium plagiosum
TTCTTTGAAGACTGAAATGTGATTTTGTTTACACAGCTGTACCAACTGGTTCGACCTCAACTCCTCTGGTTGGAACATCATCTACACCTGTACAATTAACAACTACAGCAGCCTCTGCATCCATCCCAGGAGTGACAACTGCAGAGAACACCACACAGCACTCAACAACAGAATCCACACCAAACTCAACAACAGGGAACAATCTCCCAACAAAAGCAAATAGTAAGCTAAGTTATATGATGTTTGACAGCACATGCACTGGAACAAAGTCAATTGTAACATGATTTCCTGCAGAAATGTTAAACATTTGTTTAAGGAGACAAAGCACAAGGAGACAAAGCTTTAAGTTGAGGAGTGATACACATAGGACAGATGCCAGAGGTAGTTTCTATTCTCAGAGAGCGGTAGGGATATGGAGCGTACTGCCTGCAAAGTAGTAGGCTTGCCAACTTTAAATGGTGATTGGATGAACATACGGATGTAAATGGAATAGTATAGGAGAGATGTGCTTCAGATTGGTTCAATAGCTCGGCACAACATCGAGGGCTGAAGGGCCTGTACTGCGCTGTAATGTTCTATGTTCTAATAATGTGCACTTATAGTGTAAATTTAACCACGTAGTTCGTGCGGGCATCAATAATTTCTTTAGATAGTATTGTTGAAGCTACCAAAATAATGATATCTAAGATTGTTCTGGGTTATGATGTTCCTATAAATTTGGAAGTGGTAATAAACTGTGTTATACATTGTTAAAGTGTCCAAAATGATTTTTTATTGTAACAGCCACATCAGCTTTGCAATAACAACAGAAAGCTTTTCTTCCTTCCAACTACTAACAAATACGTCACAAAGCTCTGCATCATCTTCAGTTACACAGGTCCCTCCAACTACACTGAGCAGCTCTCAACCATCGACAACTCAGAACATGACAATTTCAACAAGGGATGTCAGTTCCACAACACCAGGTAACTGTGAACATCAAACTTTACAGTTAAAAGCTATTTCTTGCCTACTGTACTGATAATTGGACAATGCATGCAGTAAACTTTAAAATGTTTCACCACGCTGAGCTAAAACAATATCAGGATTCGATCAAGCTGAACACTGGACTCCAGAACATTTGGCAAAGTAATGGCCAATATATATTTTAATTTTAAAATGTTTGGGCTGGGTAATTTTAACAGGGTTCTATTGTAGAGGCAATCAAGCGTAAATTCAAGTTATGTAACAAACTGAAAAAGCATCAGTCTGTACAGTGAAATCTACATGCAGATGGAAAAGTTAGGATGTGACGATATTTCATATCCTAGATTTTATGAGCTCCAATTACCATTGCGATCCAGAATATGGGTTATCCTGAAGAAAGGGCTTAGCTGTCTAGGTCCATTTCATGACAGCGGTCATATTTGATAAGAGATGGACTGCTGAATTGAAATTCATTGTTTCTTTTCAGGAGGTCGTAAAATCACAGATTCTGAAATGTCTAGGGTTGATCTACTTGAAGAAGGTTTAAAAGTTAAATTAAAAAATACATTTGTAGAATGAAAGGGGAGTGGCCAGTTCTTCCAGGACA
>NW_025213120.1:4256-8893 GCF_004010195.1 Chiloscyllium plagiosum
CTCCACTGCACTCTGTGGCAATGAATCCCACAGGCCCACCACTCTCTGGCTAGAGGAAATGTCTCCGCATTTCTGTTCTGAATTCATCCCCTCTAATTCTAAGGCTGTGTCCACGGGTCCTAGTCTCCTCCCTTAACAGAAACAATTTCCCAGCGTCCACCCTTTCCAAGCCATGTATTATCTTGTAAATGATTTTTTTATTGGAATAGCCACATCAAGTATTGCAATAACAATACAAAGCTCTGCTTCCTTCCAACTACTAACAAATACATCACAAACCGCTGCATCATCTTCAGTTACACAGGTCCCTCCAACTACACTGAGCAGCACTCAACCATCGACAACTCAGAACATGACAATCTCAACAAGTGATGTCAGTTCCACAACACCAGGTAACTGTGAACATCAAACCGTATTCATGAAAGCTATTTCTTGCCTACAGGACTGATAATTAGACAACGCATGCAGTAAACTTTAAAATGTTTCACCACGCTGAGCTAAAACAATGTCAGGATTAGATGAAGCTGAGCAATGGGCTCCAGTTCATTTGGCAAAATAATGGCCAATATATGTTTTAATTAAAAATGTTTGGGCTTGGTAATTTTAACACGGTTCTATTGCAGAGGCATTCAAGTGTAAATTTCAGTTATGTTACAATCTGAAAAAGCATCAATCCGCACAGTGAAATCTACATGCTAGTAGAAAAGTTAGGATGTGACGATATTTCTTATGCAAGATTTTATGACCCCCAATTTCCATTGCGATCCAGAATATGTGTTATCCTGAAGAAAGGGCTTAGCTGTCTCGGTCCATTTCATAACAGCGGTAATATTTGATAAGAGATGGACTGCTGAATTGAAATTCATTGTTTCTTTTCAGGAGGTCGTAAAGACACAGTTTCTGTAATGTCTAGGGTTGATCTACTTGAAGAAGGTTTAAAATTTAAATTAAAAAACACATTTGTATAATGAAAGGGTAGTGGCCAGTTCTTCCAGCACAGTTTTACTCTGGTTTGGGCTTGGTTTGGTTTTAGCAGACAGTCAGTTGTGAAGCTGCTGGACCCAAGGTTCAAGCTGATCCTCCCTCTCTCTGACATCTCTCCTGTAGGAACCTGGGTTTGATTTTGCCTCTTGTGCCCAGGGAATGTTTATGGAGATTGTTGAAAGTATTTGCCACAGCATCATTAAGTTTGGATGATCTCTTGGGTTTTCAGCTAGTTTAAGTTATTCTGTGTTCTGTTCTCCTTTGTGTCTTTTCTTTTCTCAGAGAGCTTTAGGGGTGTTGAGCGTACTGCCTGCAACAATAGTCGGCTTGCCAACGTTACATGGTGATTGGATAAACATACGGATGATAATGGAGTAGTCTAGGAGAGATAGGCTTCAGATTGGTGCATCAGCTCGGCACAACATCGAGGGCTAAAAGGCCTGTACTGCGCTGTAATGTTCTATGTTCTAATAGTGTGCATTTATAGTGGATTTTAACCAGGAAGTTCATGTGGGCAACAATAACTTTTTTAGATAGTATTGTTGAAGCCACCAATATAATGATATATAAAATTGTTCTGGGTTCTGAAGCTCTTGCAGATTTGAAAATGGTAACAAACTGTGTTATACATTGTTAAAGTGTCCAAAATGATTTTTTTATTTTAACAGCCACATCAAGTATTGCAATAACAACACAAAGCTCTACTTCCTTCCAACTACTAACAAATACGTCACAAAGCTCTGCATCATCTTCAGTTACACAGGTCCCTCCAACTACACTGAGCAGCACTCAACCATCGACAACTCAGAACATGACAATCTCAACAAGTGATGTCAGTTCCACAACACCAGGTAACTGTGAACATCAAACCGTACTCATGAAAGCTATTTCTTGCCTCCAGTACTGATAATTGGACAATGCATGCAGTAAACTTTAAAATGTTTCACCACGCTGAGCTAAAACAATGTCAGGAATAGATCAAGCTGAGCACTGGTCTCCAGACCATTTGGCAAAATAATGGCCAATATATATTTAATTTTAATATGTTTGGGCTGGGTAATTTTAAAAGGGTTCTATTGTAAATGCACTCAAGTGTCAATTCAAGTTATGTTACAATCTGAAAATGCACAGTGAAATCCACATGCAAATGGAAAAGTTAGGATGTGATGATATTTCTTATCCTAGATTTTACAACTTCCAATTTCCATTGTGATCATGATTACATGTTATCCCGAATAAAGGGTGAAGCTTTCTCAGTCCATTTCATGAAAGCAGTAATATTTGACAAAAGATGGACTGCTGAATTGAAATTCATTGTTTCTCTTCAGGAGGTCGTAAAGACACAGGTTCTGAAATGTCTGGGGTTGATCTACTTCAAGAAGCTTTAAAGTTTAAATACAAATTCCTTGCAGAATGAAAGGGGAGTGGCCAGTTCTTTCAGCTCAGTTTTTCTCTGGTTTGGGTTTGGTTTGGTTTTAGCAGACAGTCAGTTGTGAAGCTGCTGGACCCAAGGTTCAAGCTGATCCTCCCTCTCTCTGACATCTCTCCTGAAGGAACCTGGGTTTGATTTTACCTCTTGTACAAAGGGAATGTTTATGGGGATTGATGAAAGTATTTGCAACAGCATCATTAAGTTTGGATGATCTCTTGGGTTTTCAGCTTGTTAATGTTATTCTGTGTTCTGTTCTCCTTTGTGTTTCATTCGGTAATTTTGCGAATAATTTCTGTTTTGTTTAAAACAAAGTGATAGAGCCAGTTGCATCACTCCTGATAATCATAGAATCCACAGTGTGGACCAGGCCATTTGGCCCAACAACTCCACACCGACTCCTTTGTGTTTCATTCGGTAATTTTGCAAATAATTTCTGTTTTGTTTAAAACCTCCTGATAATCATAGAATCCACAGTGTGGACCAGGCCATTTGGCCCAACAACTCCACACCGACCATCCAAAGAGTAACCCACTCTTGGAGTATCCACTTAAAAAAACGATCCAAGTTTGTGCCTGGGCAAATTTCTTGAAATGTTTTGTGCGAGTCTGGCCTTGTCCATGACAACGGTGATTGAGAATAGGATCTTGATTACTAAATGTTGTCATGTGATGTGTGCACATGTTTCTTCTAAGATTTTCTTTGGGTTAATCTGATACTACACACTCATCTTGTGACATTAGTCAGTGGAGCTAAGTAGTTTCAAGTGGTGAAGCCACATTCTTAGGTTAAAAAACTAGTTTGTTACATATCAGGAAGATAACTGGTTATGTTAGCTTACAGCTGGGTGGGCAGCATGGTGGCTCAGTGGTTAGTACTGCTAGCTCATAGCACCAGGGTCCCAAGTTCGATTCCAGCCTTAGGTGTGTGCCTGTGTGGAGCTTGCACGTTCTCCCTGTGTCTGCGTGGGTTTCCTCCGGGTGCTCTGGTTTCTTCCCACAGTCCAAAGATGTGCAGGTCAGGTGAATTGGCCATGTTAAATTCCCCATTGTGTTCAGTACATTAGTCAGAGGGAAATGGGTCTGGATGGGTTGCTCTTCAGAGAGTGAGTGTTGGATTGTTCGGCCAAAGGGCCTGTTTCCACACTGTAGGGAATCTTATCTAATCTAAAGCACATTAACACTTGGAATGATAAGATAATGAGCAATAGGGACAGGAATAGGCCGGTCAGCTCATGGGGCCTGCTCTGCCATTCATTAGAATCATGGACTGGCCAACATTCCTCATGTTCACTTTCCTGCCTTTTCCTTATAAAAATTGATTCCCATATTGATCAGGAGTCTGTCCTCTGGGAGAAGAACTTCTTCAACAACCCCATCTTAAGTTTGCAAACTTTATTCAGAGACCATGTCTGTGAACCCAGATTCTCCCATGAGGAAAACCATCCTCTCAGCCCCTTAAGAACACTCTATGGTTCAATGAGATCATCTCTCATTCTCATTCTTCTAAACTCCAGTGAGTAAAGTCCAAACCTGTTTAATCTTTGCTCATTGGACAATCCCGATATTTGGTAATATTGTAGAAATGGGAGCCTGTCCTCTTCCTATCCATCTTCTCTTCTTCTCCCCTGAGTGCACCTTGAAAGGCTGCATTGCTCCATTTCTACTGCATTGAGGATTAAAAGACCCATATGAAGCAGTAGACATCTGTGGGTGCAGAAATCTTTGTTGGATTTGGCAATGGGCCCAGCATTGATGCTGACTGAAGATCTGGACAAATCACTTACCCTTGCATTGCTGACAGAATCCGGTTCTATAATCTTCTAACTGCACCAATACATGAAGGACAAGAAGATGTCATATTTGCAAATTTAAATATCTCTCAGATTTAATGTTGTCATTTAAATTGTATAGAAGGAAATTTCTTTGAAGACTGAAATGTGATTTTGTTTACACAGCTGTAACTGGTCCGACCACAACTCCTCTGGTTGGAACATCATCTACACCTGTACAATTAACAACTACAGCAGCCTCTGCATCCATCCCAGGAGTGACAACTGCAGAGAACACCACTCAGCACTCAACAACAGAATCCACACCAAACTCAACAACAGGGAACAATCTCCCAACAACAGCAAATAGTAAGCTAAGTTATATGATATTTCACAGCACATGCACTGGAACAAAGTCAATTGTAACATGATTTCCTGCAGAAATGTTAAACA
>NW_025213120.1:9344-10741 GCF_004010195.1 Chiloscyllium plagiosum
TCTATTGTAAATGCACTCAAGTGTGAATTCAAGTTATGTTACAATCTGAAAAAGCACCAGTCTGTATAGTGAAATCCACATGCAAATGGAAAAGTTAGGATGTGACAATATTTCTTATCCTAGATTTTATGACCTCCAATTTCCATTGCGATCCAGAATATGGGTTATCCTGAAGAAAGGGCTTAGCTGTCTAGGTCCATTTCATGACAGCGGTAATATTTGATAAAAGATGAACTGCTGAATTGAAATTCATTGTTTCTTTTTAGGAGGTCGTAAAATCACAGATTCTGAAATGTCTAGGGTTGATTTACTTGAAGAAGCTTTAAAAATTTAAATTAAAAAATACATTTGTAGAATGAAAGGGGAGCGGCCAGTTCTTCCAGGACAGTTTTACTCTGGTTTGGGCTTGGTTTGGTTTTAGCAGACAGTCAGTTGTGAAGCTGCTGGACCCAAGGTTCAAGCTGATCCTCCCTCTCTCTGACATCTCTCCTGTAGGAACCTGGGTTTGATTTTGCCTCTTGTGCCCAGGGAATGTTTATGGAGATTGTTGAAAGTATTTGCAACAGCATCATTAAGTTTGGATGATCTCTTGGGTTTTCAGCTATTTTATGTTATTCTGTGTTCTGTTCTCCTTAGTGTTTCATTCGGTAAACTTGTAAATAAATTCTGTTTTGTTTAAAACAATGTGGTTGGGCCAGTTGTATCACTATTGGAATATCCACTGTACGCCTTCTGAATAAATGAGCAAAGGTAGGGTCTGGGCTAATTTCTGTAAATGTTCTGAGCAGGTCTGGCCTTGTCCACAACAATGACCATAGAGAATAGGACCCTGATTACCAAGTGTTGTCATGTGATGTGTGCACGTGTTTCTTCTAAGATTTTCTTTGTGTTAACGTGATGCTCCAAACCCATCTTGTGACATTCATCTATGCAGCTAACTAGTTTCAAGTGGTGAAGCCACGTTCTGAAGTTAAAATCTAGTTTGTTACATATCGGTAAAAGATAACCGGTTATGTTAGCTTCAGGCTGGTTAATTACATTCACGCTTTGAACGATAAGATAATAAGCAATAGGAACAGGAATAGGCCGGTCAGCTCCCGGAGCCTGCTCTGCCATTCATTAGAATCATGGACTGGCCAACATTCCTTATGTTCACTTTCCTGCCATTTACTTATAACCGTTGATTCCCCTTTTGATCAGGAGTCTGTCCTCGTGGCGAAGACATTCTTCCAAACTGCATCCTAAGTTTACATACTTTATTCAGAGACTATGTCCTGTGAGCCTAGATTCTCCCATGAGGAAAACCATCTTCTCAGCATTTACCCTGTGAAGCCCCTTAAGAACACTCTATGGTTCAATGAGATCATCTCTCATTCTTCTAAACTCCAGTGAGTAAA
>NW_025213120.1:29631-30755 GCF_004010195.1 Chiloscyllium plagiosum
TCTGATTAACCCTGTTTCTCTCTCTCTCTGATTAACCCCGTTTCTCTCTCTCTATCTGATTAACCCTATTTCTCTCTCTCTCTGATTAACCCTGTTTCTCTCTCTCTGCTTAACCCTGTTTCTCTGTCTGATTAGCCCTAACTTCCTTTCTCCACAGACTCTGCCAAACCCTCTGAGTTTCTCCAGCATTCTCTGTGCTTGTTTCAGGTTACAGAAAAATAAGTCAGAGTTAGTGCAGACACTAACTGGAACCCCCCAGAGATTGTCCAAGTCTTTGTAAGGACACTCTGGGCTCTAAGTAGCCGTGATTGGAACTTCTGTGCTGGGTGAAATTGTCCACAGCACCTTCAGCGTGTGGCTCAACTCTCAGACTCAAATCCCTCACTTGGGCGAACTGTCCGTGAGCCTAAAGCAGTGAGGAAATCGTGAATTGGAACAATGCATGTTACTCTAAGCACTGGGTATTCTTTACTAAACCTCAAAGCCAAGGCAATAAAAAAATTGCAGTGTTAACAGTGAAACAATAACTCGTTTCAGCGTTTTACTCAGGGATTTCCAAGTCTACATCACCTTCAGAAACCCGCGATTTCGTGAATGGACATCTGAAATACAATGCATGAAATAATACGACGCACTTGCATTTAAATCTTGAATTAATTGTGTCCTAATCTACCCAATGCATTGTTGCTCCCAGGTAAGTGCCGCCGAAATTGAGGGATGAACAGTGTGTGCAATTTCAGGCGCAAGTTTCCGCCGGTCCCCCGCTCAAGGGTAAGTGCGGGAAATTCGCATTGACCCGGTCTGTTAGCGCACGGGGACAAGCGTGGAGGAAATTCGGGCGCGGCGTACAAGGGCAGGCACAAGTCGAACTTTTTCTCTCGATTCTGCAGGAATTCCCCAGCATTTTGGTGTCTCCCCCCGGCCATCAGCTCTGCCTCTCCATTGTGCATTATCCCACCCCGTTTGAAATTTACCTTTTCCTTGATTCTGAGTGTGAAGTTCAGCAGGTTCCTGTATCCCTCCAGCTCGATATATTTAGGAGCAGTAATTGGAGATGCCTGGGACTCTCCGAAGTTACAACTGCAGCAGCAGATGTATTGCTGTCTGTGGGCACAGTGGGGGGT
>NW_025213121.1:0-3235 GCF_004010195.1 Chiloscyllium plagiosum
AATTCACAAAGATCATACCCAGTTATATATCACATTGACCATCAGATCATGTTGTATTAAAACATCTCAAGTTTTGACGAGAATTGAAAATCAAGAAGTTATTAATTAGATTTGTAGGTGCCGGTGTTGGACTGGGGTGTACAAAGGTAAAAATCATACAACAATAGGTTATAGTCCAACAGGTTTATTTTGAAGCACTAGCTTTTGGAGTGACACTCCTTCAACTACCTTATGAAGGAGCAGCGCTCTGAAAGCTAGTGTTTCCAAATAAACCTGTTGGACCAAAATCTGGTATTGTGTAATTTCTTTTACCTAATTGAGGTTTCAAGATCATCCAACTGATTTGGAAGTGCAGGTAGTGAACAATCAATCTGCAGTGAGTGTTCAGAAACAAGTTGGGGTGGTGGTGGCAATGAAATTGGAGAGATTTTTAAGTGTTCTTTGTTACAGGTTTGAGCATGGACACATATTGTACATCTGCCAATGTATCAGGAAATGATCATGTAACTACCACAGTTAACAGGTGAATGCATGCTACAAACAAGTTGGGGTGGTGGTGGCAATGAAATTGGAGAGGTTTTTAAGTGTTCTTTGTTACAGGTTTGAGCATGGACACATATTGTACATCTGCCAATGTATCCGGAAATGATCATGTAACTACCACAGAGACAGGTAACAGGTGAATGCATGCTACAACTTAGCAATTGTCTTGAATGTTACATTTAATGTTATTTAGAGCAGGGAAATTAGACGTTACCAAATTTCATGCAATTGTTGGTTTCGGATACAAACTCTCTTTGTAAGCTCCCCTCATACATGCCCGGGCCAAGTAAAATGGAGGTTAGATACAAAGCACGATCCCACAACACTTCCCAATAAAGCAATTCTACATCAGGTAGAGTACAGTCTGGTTACAAAATAAAAACCCCTGCACTATCACTATCAGACATTCCCAGGACAGGTACTGCACAGGGTTGCATAAAGTGTCAGAATCTTCTGGATTGAAATCTCCAACCTTCCCAAGGCCGGCACCTGCATTCAACTTTCCAAATGACAAGCAGTGTATGTTTCTGAAGCACAATGAAGCGTGTACACTGTGTCATTGAAGCAATTACAATGTAGGGACAGGAAGGGATTGACAGAGCTCAAAGCTGTGATCTCACGGAGACTGGATTTGGTGAATGATGGATTGGGTGAAAGGGGGAACAGAATACTCTTCTCCACTTTTCATTTGCTTTCATTGAGTAGCAACGCCAAGTGCTTGGTTCCTCATACAAAGCAGAGGAAGGAGATGTTTGGGACTAACTGGTAAACCAGTCAACATGTTATAACTGGTCAGTAACTACAAAATAAGATAAGACAGCTCTGCTGCAAGGAAATGGTAGACAAGCAGGAGACTAGAAGAACACAACAAGCCAGGCAGCATCAGGAGGTGGAGAAGGCAATGTTATCGGGTGTAATCCTCCTTCAGGACTGGGGGTGGGTGTAAGGGGAGCTGCAGATAAACAGGGTGGGGAGAGCAGGATGGTGAGGTGGGGATACGTGAAGAAAGGTCAAACTGTTTGGTCGATGGATCCAGTTGGTGGCTAGAAGGGAGAGGGGAGAGGCTGGGAATGGAGTCAGGGGAAGGGAAGGGAGGTTGTTTGAAATTGGAGAACTCAATGTTGAGTACTCCGGACTGCAGGCTGCCCAGGCGGAAGTTGAAGTGTTCTTCCTCCAATTTGTAGTGGCATGGAGGAGGCCGAGGATGGTCATGTCAGAAAGAGAATGGGAAGGGGAATGAAAATGGGCTGTGACTGGGAGGTCCGCTCGGCCTCTGTGGGCCTGGCTGAGATGCTTGGTAAACTGTTCACTAAGTTTATGTTTGGTCTCCCAGATGTAGAGAACTCCACACCAGGAGCACTGGATACAGTAAACTAGGTTGGAGGAGAGGCAGGTGAACCTCTGTCTCACCAATGATGCAAACCCCACCAGAACACCACCCCCTTCACCTCCATCCAGTGCCCCAAACAGTCCTTACTGGTGAGACAATTTCAAATAACCCCCTTTCCCATCCCCTGATTCCCTTCCTAGCCACTCCCCCTCCCTTCCATTCCTCTCATCGACCCTTCCTCCCAGCCACCAACCGGATTCACACCTCCCATTGACTAATCAGGTCATACCCTCTACCTGTCTTCACCTATCCCCACCAACACACTGCCCCTGCCACCTCCTTTATCTGCAGCTCCCCACAAAGGGTCCTGAGGAAGAGTTACCCCCAAAATATTGCCTTCTCCACCTCCTGATGCTGCCTGGCTTGCTGTGTTCTTCCAGCCTCCTGCTTGTCTCCCTTGGAATTCAACATCTGCAGTTTTTTTTTTGTCTCTGAGCAAGGAAATGGTCAACCTGTGGAATGTGGGAATCTGGGAGCTTCGATATGTCAGAGATAAACATATCTCCTGGAAATGTCACAGTGTGCATAAACTGGAGCTCTATTTTCCAGAAGGGGAGTAACTGTGGGCCATCCACGGGGCTGAGGATTAGGGGAGTAACACATTTATAGAGATGGCTCCACCACACTTTAGTGTGTATGGGTAAATAAGGATTGAGTGACAGCCAGGTATCTCAGGGGTCCCCTGAGATGATCGGACTGTGGGCCATCCACGGGGCTGAGGATTAGGGGAGTAACACATTTATAGAGATGGCTCCACCACACTTTAGTGTGTATGGGTAAATAAGGATTGAGTGACAGCCAGGTATCTCAGGGGTCCCCTGAGATGATCGGGATCACACACCAGTTTCCTGCTTTGGAAGCTTGTGATGGAAAGGATTCATCAGAGGAACGCAGACAGAGTCATGTCAGCTGGACAGGGTGGTAGGAAGAGTGGGTACATCGTACTGATATTGGGTTCTTTAGTTAGGGGAACAGAGTGGATTTTCTACAGGTATAAACATACCTTCAGCATGCGATGATAACCTCCTTGCTACCAGGGTCAAGGAAATCACAGAACAGCTGCAGGAAATTCTGCTGCAGGAGGATCAAACGACAGAGGTAGTGCTCCATGTTGGTGACAAAGACCTCGGTGGGAATGCAGGGATGTAGCCCATATAACAGATTTGAGGCAGCAAGGAATGAGATTGAAAAGCAGGATGTGAAACACAGTATTCTCAGAATCACTGCCAGTCCCATGTGCTGATCAGAATCCGAGCAGAATAATTGGATGGTTGAACATGTGTCTGGAAAACGGGTTCAGAA
>NW_025213121.1:5242-9722 GCF_004010195.1 Chiloscyllium plagiosum
ATAACTCAGCCAATGAGCATCATTATAATATCTGTAGGTGGTGTAACAGTACCATGGAACATTGTTAATGATCCTTCCGGCTTCAAATCGAAAATAGTTGGGAATATTCTTTAAAGAAAGGAAAATTCAGATTATTGCTAGAACCCTCATTACAGTTTTCTCTGTGCAATACTGAGATTTCATCTGATGAATACAAATGGCAACAAATCAATCAAAAGAAAAAGCAACAGTGAACCAGACAGAACAATCAACGGTCAAGCGGCTCAGGGCATAGATGGCTCTACAAACAGGAGTGATGTCCAGGAAACATCATGGATAATAATAGTAAGTAAACTTATGAAGCATGATATCAAAAGTAACGTACAGTAGATCAGACACTGCCATGGTTACCAGATAACGAGTGGTGCATGTCGAAAGACCACACTTGCCCGCAGACAAGAATAGAATTGTTGTTAGACTAACTGTAAGAGAGAGAGAGAGAAAAAGACAAAGTTACTGATCAAATATTCTCTATGCATGATGGATTTTAGCACAAACGTATTTGTTGTTCTATGTCTTATCATCAGAACCACTATAGTAACACCTCTCAAATGAATCAATTGCACTTTTAGAGACACAAAGGGAATCACATGAATAGCAAATTACTCCCAGAAAGACATTAATGTACTCAATATTTTTGGGGGAAGGCAGACGTTGTTTCTTCTCCTTTATAGGTTACTGTGACTGGAAGGAGTTTCCCATAAGACCACAACATCCCCAAGAAGACACCTGGGATCAAAGAGAATAAAGAATAGGAGACACCTGACATGGATATTGACTGCAAAATGTTTGCATTCAGCTTTGGAGTTTCCGCAGCTCAGATTGCCTCCAGAATTGCATGTCCACACTATATGACAGATAGTGCAAGATATTGAATCACTCCACAGTATCCAGGAATGGATGCCCTCCACAATATGAACAGATGAAAGATTGGACATTGAGTCACTCCCTCATGCAGAGGACTGAACATACTGACAATCTGATTAATGAAGGTATTCAGCAGTGAATCCAACCACCATGTACCAGGTTAGATAGCATCATATACAAGAGGTTTTTTTTAACCTGCACAGTGTGGAAACAAGCTCTTTCGCCCAACAAGTCTGCACCAACTCTCTGAAGAGCATCCCACTCAAACACCTGCCTACCCAATCCCAGTGTGTTTCCCATGGCCAATCCACCGAGCCTGCACATTTTTGGACTGTGTAAGGAGACCAGAGCACCCAGAACAGACTGAGAGAAAATATATAAATGGCACACAGTCACCAGAAGCTGGGATTGAACTTGGCTTCCTGGTGTTACGAGACAGCAGTGCTAACCACCGAGCAACCATGCCATCCAGCTTCCAAAATTTGTGATGGAATTCCCCTACATGTTCAAGCCTGTAAACCATAGTCTTCACATAAATAAAATCTGAATCCATGCAGCATCATTCATTGCATATTTAGAAATCAGACACTTTATGTGGGATTAAGCAAAGCTTGTTGCCTGATGTCCAGGCTCACGCTCCAAAACGCCTCTCCTAGGCTCTCTCCTTGTGGCTGGAGATCCCCCCTCCCAGATTTGGAGCACACACTAGGACAAGAAATCTTCACGGTTTAACCAGCACTCTCTGTGGAGATCACCAGAATTGCAACACAACTTGTTCAAGGAGACCAAACACAGAATAGCCTTTATTGTCACATAAACTCAATGAGTACAGTGGGGAGTTTATACCTCACCGATTACAGTGCCAACTGAGATACAAAAGTAAAAGTTCAAGACAGCAGACCACGATGGCAGCTAGTTTTCAGTCCGCACCAATGACACACCATGCCAAGAAGCCGCTATGCAAGGAGGCTGCTACATCAGACTAGGACATTGCCATGTCATCCCGGGAGGCTGCTGCACCAGGCAGGGAGGTCACTGTGCTGTAAGACCACTGTACCAGGTCAGGAGGTTGCCACACTGGGAGGTCACTGCGCCAAGAATAGAGGATGGCACACCACACCGGAAGGCTGCTGTGCTAGGCTGGGAGGCTCCTACAACAGGCCAGGAGGATACCGTGCCTCACTGGAATGCTGCTATGGGAAGCTAGAAGGCTGCCACAACATGCCAGAAATCTGTTGTGCCAGGACAGGAGACCGTGAGCGGAGGTTGCTGTGCCAGGCTAGGAATCATCACCAAAGGCCGGGAATCATCTCTGCAGGCAAAGAATTGTCACTTCCCAGAGGCCAGGAGTCGTCTCCAGTAGCCAGGAATAATCTCTGCAGGCAAGGAATCATTGCTCACCAGCAACCAGGAAGAAAAAGAGCAGGAAAAGAGAAAGAAAAACATGTGGAACGGATCAGTTCTGGCTGGAACATTCTACTCCGCTGCCCTCTTGGATCTTGGTATTGGGAGCTGCTGCTGTGGATCCAGTCCAATGTCAAAGATTAGGGGAGATGATGGCGTTTTGGTCTTATGAGACAATGATTTCAGAGACCAAGGGGAGCTGGGTTCGATATCCACAACGGCAGATGGTGAATTCAATACAAATCTAGACTTAACAGGTGACCACTAAACTGTTATCAGTTGTCAGGAAAAAGAATCCCATTTCCTTCACAAACGTCTTTCGGAGGAGGTAAGCTTTCATTCTAACATGGTCTGGGTCACATGGGACTTCAGTGTGACGGAAATCTGCCTTTAAGAGGGATTTATTTTGTTCAGTTCTCTTGAACAGAGCTATTGTCTACTAATGGTGAGGAGTCTGCTCCATGGAAAGCAGATTAAATAGCTTTGTTATTTTTAAAAAATTTACATGAAAAACACCTGAGTGGATGGAGTTAGACTCACAAACTCCCTGGGTTTCAGTTTCTGCTTTCTGTTGTTGAACTTCGTGTTTTGGAGTTGATACTAGTCAATACAGTTCTCTCTCTTCTGCTACAGAAAATCTTGAGGGCTCTCTCAGTTGTTGAAAGGGTTCTCTCAGTATTTTATTCTGCCGTGTTAGAATGAAAAGACCGCAATGAGAATCACACTGTTATGTTGAATTTGCTTTCGCCAAGGGGGTGTTTACGGATGAGGTTAAAATACAAATTACTTTGTCTCTGGTCAATAATATAGAATAGAATGTATCTGCAAATACAATTCTGCAAATGCAAATTCACCTCATTGACATGTGTGTGTGTGCATGCATGTGAGAAGGAGAGAGAGAGGTGCGTGTTTTGGGGAGGTGGGGGAGAGGGACACAGTGTGAGTGTGTGCATGCTTAGTGGAGTGCGTATAGGTGGAGTGGTCGATAGCCACATTTGATACCCAGAGAATGGCCTCAACTGGGATCTGTTGTTTATGTCACACTACAGTTGACTCCACTACACTATACATACTCACACACATATATATGCTCATACACTCACACTGACTCTTTCACATACATATTCTCTCTCTCAGCCACACATACACAAGCCTCACAAGCACACCCTCTCACAGGCTTATACTCCATCACACTCACACTCTACCAAGCACACGGTCTCACTCGCATGCACGCACATACACACACACACACACACTCCTCTCCCTCACATGCATACACACAGACATTTAAGTCAATGGGCTGAATTTGCATTGGCAGAATTGTATTTGTAGATACAATCTATTTTGCTCAAAAAGCACACAATCTGCAAGCAGTGAGCGCAGGCAGTCAATCCATGTAACATTTTATAAATTCCCAAGTTGAAACTAGAACCAGTCTGATTCAAGGATGGAATAGATACAGTCTCTCACCTCACACATTTAATGCATTGTCTGAGCGGGAATGTCACTATTTTTTTATAAAACCTTAAGTTATCTCGGGAATATGACTTGAAAGAAATTCTGGGATTTACATATTAGTGAATCAAAACCCGCAACCCATTTAAAAAGAAAGACTTAACAGCAATCTAGATCTCTTCAGTATATTGTATCAGTTGCATGACTCTATGATCTTGTGCTCTCAATTCTGTGTCTTATGAACCTGCCCCATGTGCTACCTGACGAAGGAGCAGTGCTCCGAAAGCTACTATAGATACACAATCCTTTATCCGAACCCTTGGGACCAGTTGGTTTTCGGAATTCGGAAGTTTTCGCATTACAGAATAACTGACAGTTCAATGGTGATTTTTTTTAAAAATTGTACCGAACAGCAGACTCATTGGTGAGTACTACAGGCGCTGAGACAGAATTGCTGGGTGCTGGGTCATGCCCCCACTTCACATCTGATGTGGGTCAAGTGGGTCTGGAGTCAGGTTAACTGTTTGCACGCCAAACAACCTTGTGAATGAGAAAAAACTTCACAAGAGGAATTTCGGATTTGGGAGCTTTTCGGATTTCAGGATTTTGAATAAAGGATTGACTGCCTGTACTTCCAAATAAACCTGTTGAACTATAACTTGGTGTTCCATGATGTGATTAAGATCTGATTAAGGAACAGATATTCTGTAAATGC
>NW_025213121.1:11864-14401 GCF_004010195.1 Chiloscyllium plagiosum
CATTCCTAATGACCTGCTGAACCCACCCATTGCCCTGTTGTATCTGGGCTCCCATTTGGTGCTACCAGTCTGAGCAAGATCCACCAACAAAATCCCTTTCCATCAAGGAATGGGAAACACCAGGTGTCACTGCGAGGTGGGTTGTTACAAAATCCATCTGACCGATAGCAGGCTGTGAGTATAGGGAAACACACAATGCTGCACAATACTGAGGAGCCTCTTAACTGACAAACTATTCGCTTTAAACTCAGTAAGTGAGGACACTACTATCTGACATCAGGATTTGCTTTGCTAAATGGAAATATAACAATTATCAGTCGTAAGTAGAAATAACTATGCTTCAATGCAGCGAGTTATACAACTTAAAGTGATAATAAAGCCTACCAGGAACACCAACAATGGCAAGGGTGGTGTAGTATACTGTAGCGATCCTTACTCTTAGAAAATACATTCTGTTGTTTGTGAAAAAACCTCTCCCTTCCTGCTGCTGACAATCTGTCCAAATTGGAGAATCCTCTCAGAATTGGAGATGAGACATTTATTTTATCCAGAAACTTCATTTTATATTGTGTTGCATCTCCACTGGGAAATTGTGATTGCACCTTCAGGCCTCTTATAATTTTGAACAATAGCTTTACTTTAATGATGTGATGTCATTGAGATTTAATCTGTAAGTGAATACCCCAAAGACTGCACTAATCTGATCCCGGTCTCAACCGTTATTTTCAACTTGTCTTCAAACAACAATACTTAAATTATTTCAAGCACTATTAGCCACATCGATATCTCAATACCTTTTGATATCCTTTTCAGTGATGACCTTCATTCTGCTGAGGCTATTCAGACATTCAATACCTCATGTTGGAGAGCTCCTTGAGAGCTGTTGTACTGCACGCTATTATCGCCCAGCTTTCCTTGTTCATTCAGTTTTATAACTCATTTCGGAAATTCTATCTTGCCTAATACTGTCAAAATTTGCCTTCCTTAACTTTGAGATCAGGTTTATCCTTTTCCATCACTACTTTAAAACTACAAAGGACAAAGACAAAGAAAATTATAGCACAGGAACAGGCCCTTCGGCCCTCCAAGCCTGCGCCGATCCAGATCCTCTATCTAAACCTGTCGCCTATTTTCTAAGGCTCTGTATCCCTCTGCTCCCTGCCCAGTCAGGTGTCTGTCTAGATACATCTTAAATGATGCAATTGTGCCCACCTCTTCCACCTTCGCTGGCAACTCTTTCCAGGCATCAAATATCCTCTGCATAAATAACTTTCATGCATACCTCCCTTAAACATTTGCCCTCTTACCTTGAACTCGTTGCCCCTAGTAATTGAGACCCCCACTCTGGGAAAAAGCTTATTGCTATTCGCCCTATTGATACCTTTCATGATTTTGTAGACCTCAATTAGGCAACCCCTCAACCTCCATCTTTCTAATGAAAATAATCCTAATCTACCCAACCTTCCTTCATTGCGAGTGCCCTCCATACCAGGCAACATCCTGGTGAACCTCCTTTGCACACTCTCCAAACCATCCACATGCTTTTGATAATGTGGCAACCAGAACTGCAGCATTCCAAATGTGGCTGAAACAAAGTTTTACATAACTGCAACATGACTTGCCAATTCTTGTACTCAATACGCCGTCCAATGAAGGAAAGCATGCCGTATGCATTCTTGACCATTCTATAGACCTGCATTGCCACCTCCAGGGTACAATGGACCTGAATACCCTGATCTCTCTGCACATCAATTTCCCCCAGGGCTTTTCCACTCACTGTAAAGTTAACTCTAGAATTGGATTTTCTAAAATGCAACACCTCGGATTTTCCCAGATTGAACTCCATCTGTCGTTTCTCTGCCCAACTGTCCAATCTATCTATATTCTGCTGCATTCTCTGACAGTCCCCTTCACTATCTGCTACTTCACCAATCTTAGTGTCATCTGCAAACTTGCTAATCAGACAATCCATACCTTTCTCCAGATCATTTATGTACATCACAAACAATAGTGGTCCCAACACTGATCCCTGTGGAACACCACTGACCACAGTTCTCCATTTTGAGAAACTTCCTTCCACCACTACTCTATCTCCTGCTGCCCAGCCAATTCTCTATCCATCTAGCTTACACACCCTGGAACCCATGCGACCTAGCATTGGGAACCTTACCAAACAACTGACTGAAGTCCATGTATATGACAGTTACAGCTCTTTCCTGATCAATCAACTTTGTGACTTTCTCAAGGAATGCTATTAAGTTGGTAAGGCATGACTTTCCCTGCAAAAAGACATATTGCCTATCACTGATAAACCAATTTTCTTCCAAATGGGTATATATCCTATCCCTCAGTATCTTTTCCAGAAGCTTCCCAATCACTGATGTCAGGCTCTTTGGTCTATAATTACGTGGATAATCCCTGCTACTCTTCTTAAACAAGGGGACAACATTTGCAATTCTCCAGTTCTCTGGGACCTCACCCATGTTCAAGGATGCTGCAAAGATATTTGTTAAGGCCCCAGTTATTTCCTCTCTCAC
>NW_025213121.1:20874-30756 GCF_004010195.1 Chiloscyllium plagiosum
TGCTCAACAAAGAGACCTTGGAGTGCAGGTTCATAGTTCCTTAAAAGACGAGTCGCAGGTAGATAGGATAGTGAAGAAGGCATTTGGTATACTTTCCTTTATTGGTCAATGAATTGAGTAAAGTAGTTGGGAGGTCATGTTACATCTGTACAGGACATTGTTTATGCCACTTTTGGAATACCGTGTGCAAATCTGATCTCCCTCCTAACGGAAGGATGTTGTGAAATTTGAAAGTGTTCAGAAAAGATTTACAAGAATGCTGCCAGGGTTGGAGGATTTGAGTTGTAGAGAGAGGCTGAAAAGTCTCAGGTTGTTTTTCCTGGAGCTTTGGAGGCTGAGGTGTGACCTTATAGTGGTTTATATGGAGGGGCATGGATAGAATAAGTAGACAAGGACTTTTCCCTGGGTGGAGAAGAAATTTAAAAGGGACCTAAGGGGCAACTTTTCATGCAGAGGGCGGTGCGTGTGCGGAATAAACAGAGGAAGTGCTGGAGGCTGGTACAATTACAACATTTAAAAGGCATCTGGATGGATATGTGAACAATGAGGGTTTAGAGGGATATTGGCCAAGTGCTGGCAAATGGGACGAGATTAATTTAGGATATCTGGATGAAATTGACCAAAGGGTCTGTTCCTGTGTTGTACATCTCTATGATTCTATCTATCTCTCTCTGTCTCTCTCTGTCTCTCTCTCTCTCTCACTCACACACGATATACACCACACACAATCACGTAATACCTTCCTTTCCATGGAAAACCAACTCACTCTGCTCATCTATAGTTCATTTAAACTTTGTACTTAGCGAATTCATTAACTGATTTCAACTTGGGTCATCTCACAATTGTTCAGATAGGATAGGATTCAAGTTCATGTATTCCCATTTTCAAGGGACCAAATGGAGACAAAATAATATTACAATCAATGATAAATAATAAAACTTGAACTTTTATTTTGTAATTGGGACAGAAATGTCAAGTTGGATTCTAAATCAGCCAGGAGGCCAGCCATCGAATTGACTCATATTCAGATATTTCCCAACTATTATCTTCAACCCGGGTCAAATCCTATCAATGACAGATGTCAGAACTTCAATTTAATAAACATGTGGAATTATGACTCTAATGGTGACCATGAAACCCCTATCAATTGTTGTTAAAACCCATCTGGTTCTCTAATGCCCTTTAGGGATTAGGGCTGTCCTTGTCTTGTCTGAGCTACATGTGACTCCAGACCCACAGCAACTGGTGCGGTTGGTGGAGGTCAGCCATCTAAGTTCCAGGCCCTCACAGCTGGAGATCCTCAAGATTGTGTCCTATCCCTAACTATCTTTAGTGACTGTATAACTGACCTTCCCTCAGGCAGAATGTCATGGGTCCGAGGGTTCGCTAATACCCACACAATGTTCAGCAGCATTCTTCCCTCCTCAGATACTGAAGCACTCCATGTGGCTCTGCAGCAAGATCCGGGCAACTTCAGCTCCTCGGAAACGGCGTTTGGGAACTGGAGTCGGAGGTGGATGAACTTCGGATCATTCGGGAGGCTAAGGGAGTAATTGAGAGGAGTTACAGGGAGGTAGTGACACCTCAGGTACAGGGCAAAGGTAGATGGATTACCGTCAGGAGACAGAAAGGGAAGCAGCAGACAGTGCAGGGACCCCCTGTAGCTGTTCCCCTCAGTTTTGGATACTATTGAGGAGGTTGACATATCAGGGGTAAGCCATGGGGTACAGGTCTCTGGCACAGAGTATGTCCCTGGTGATCAGAAGGGAAGGGGGAAGCAGAGCAGAACATTAGTCATTGGGGACTCCATAGTTAGGGGGACAGATCGAAGGTTCTGTGGGAACGAGAGAGACTCACGGTTGACATGTTGCCTCCCAGGTGCCAGGGTTCATGATGTTTCAGATTGTGTTTTCGGTATCCTTAAGGGGGATGGGTGTAGCCTCAAGTCATGTTCCACATAGGCACCAACGACATAGGTAGGAAAAGGGCTGGGGATTTAAGGCAGAAATCTAGGGAGCTACGGTGAAAACTTAGTGATAGAACAAACAGAGTTGTTATCTCTGGTTTGTTACCCATGTCACTTGCTTGCGGGGTGAGGAATAGGGAGAGAGAGCAGTTGAACACGTGGCTACAGGAATGATTCAGATATCTGGACAATTGGAGCTCATTCTGGGGTATATGAGTCCTCTACAAACAGGATGGTCGACACTGAACCAGAGAGGTACCAATATCCTTGGGGGGCAATATGTTTATGCTCTTCAGGAATGTTGAAGTTAATGCAGCAAAAGATGGGAACCTGAAATGTAGCTCCAGTGTACAGAAGGTTGAGAGTAGTGAGGTCATAAAGAAGGTTTCAAGGTCACAGGAGTGCAGTGGCAATCAAGAAGGTGGTTTGAAGTGTGTCTACTTCAATGCCAGGAGATTCCGGAATAAGGTGGGTGAACTAGCAGCATGAGAAGGGAGTAAAAGAGGGGGAGGTATGGCATTGTTAGTCAAGGAGCAGGAGAATCGACATTTCGGACATGAGCCCTTCTTCAGGAGAAGGGCTCATGCCCGAAACGTCGATTCTCCTGCTCCCTGGATGCTGCCTGACCTGCTGCGCTTTTCCAGCAACACATTTTCAACATTGTTAGTCAAGGACAATATTACAGGTGGCAGAAAGGATGTTTGATGAGGACTCATCTCCTGAGGTAGAACAGGCGAAGTTTAGAAACAGGAAAGGAGAGGTTACCCTGTTGGGAGTTTTGTATAGACTTCCAAAAAGTTCCAGAGATTTAGTGTAAAGGATTGCAAGAATTATTCTGGATAGGAGAGAAAGTAACAGGGTAATTGTTATGATGTCTTTAACTTTCCAAATATTGACTGGAAACGCTATCGCTTGTGTACTTTAGATGGGTCAGTTTTTGTCCAATGTCTGCAGGAGGGTTTCCTGATACATTATGCAAATAGGTCAACAAGAGGCAAGGACAATTGGATTTGGTACTGGCAATGAATTGGATAAGGTGTTAGATTTAGAGGTAGGTGAGCACTTTGGTGATAGTGACCACAATTCGGTTACATTCACTTCAGTGATGGAAATGGAAAAGTATATCCTGCAGGGCAAGAGCTATAGTCGGGGTAAAGGCAATTATGATTCGATTAGGCAAGAGTTAAGATACATACGATGAGAAGGAAACTGCAGGGAATGGGCACAATTGAAAGGTGGAGCTTGTTCAAGGAACAGCTACTGTATGTCCTTGATAAGTATGTACCTGTCAGGCAGGGAGGGAAGGGAACCGTGGTTTACTAAAGAAGTTGGATCTCTTGTCCACAACAAGAAGAACGCTTAAGATGAGATGTGAAGGCTCAGTTGGAGTGCTTGAGATTTAAAAATTAGCCAGGAAAGATCGAAAGAGAAAGCTAATAAGAGCCAGGAGAGGACATGAGAAGGCTTTGGCAGGTGGGAACAAGGTAACCCGAAAACTTTCGGAGGGATTTCAGGAACAAATAATTACTGGAATAAAATTAGAACCAGTCAAGGACAGTAACGGGAAGTTGTGCATGGAGTCCGAGGAATTGGGAGAGGTACAAAATGAATATTTTTCATCAGTATTCACACTGGAAAAAGACAACCTTGTCAAGGAGAATACTGAGGTACAAACTATTAGACTAGATGGGATTGAGGTTCATAAGGAGAAACTGTTAGCAATTCTGGAAAGTGTGAAAATAGATATGTCCCCTGGGCAAGATGTGATTTATCCGAGGACTCTCTGGAAAGCCAGGGAGGAGATTGCAGTGCCTTTGATCTTTATTTTGTCATTGTCTACAGGAATAGTGCTCGAAGACTGGAGGATTGTAAATGTTGTCCCCTTGTTCAAGAAGGGGAGGAGAGCCTTACTTCAATTGTGGGTAAAGTGTTGGCAAAGGCTAGAAGAGTTAGAATTTATAATCATCTAGAAAGGACTAAGTTGATTAGGGCTAGTCAACATGGTTTTGTGAATGGTAGGTGCTGAAAATGTGTTGCTGGAAAAGCGCAGCAGGTCAGGCAGCATCCAGGGAACAGGAGAATCGACGTTTCGGGCATAAGCCCTTCTTCAGGAATCTTCTTCTGCCCGAAACATCGATTCTCCTGTTCCCTGGATGCTGCCTGACCTGCTGCGCTTTTCCAGCAACACATTTTCAGCTCTGATCTCCAGCATCTGCAGACCTCACTTTCTCCTTTGTGACTGGTCGGTCATGCCTGACTAACCTAATTGAGAAGGTGACCAAGCAGATGGATGAGGGTAAAGCTGTTGATGTGGTGTATATGAATTTCAGCCAATCATTTGATAAAGGTATCCACGGTAGGCCATTGCACAAATAAGAGGCATGGGTTTGAGGGTGATTTTGTGGCTTGGATCAGAAATTCACTAGCTCTAAGAAGACAGAGGGCGGTGGTTGATCGGAAATGTTTATCCTGGAGTTCAGTTACTAGTGGTGTACAGCAAAGATCTGTTTTGGGTCCACTGCTGTTTGTCAATTTTATAAATGACTTGAATGAGTTTGTAGAACAATAGATTCATTAAATTTGTGGATAATACTAAGATTGGTGGAGTTTTGGACAGTGCGGAAAGATGCTGCAGGTTACAGAGGGACATAGATAAGCTGCAGAGCTGGGCTGAGAGATGGCAAATGGAGTTTAATACAGAAAAGTGTGAGGTGATCCACTTTGAAAGGTGCAACAAGAACACAGAGTACTGGATTAATGGAACGATTGTTGGTAGTGTGGATGAGCAGAGAGATATCTGTGTCCATGTGCATAGATCCCTGAAAGTTGTCACCAAGGCTAATAGGGTCGTTAAGAAGGTGTACAGTGCCTTAGCTTTTATTGGGAGAGGGACTGAGTTTCAGAGCCATGTGGCCATGTTGCAGCTGTACAAAACTCTACTGAGGCCGCAGTTGAAGTGTTGCGTACAGTTCTAGTCGCTATATTATGGGAAGAACACGGAAGCATTGGCAAGGACGCAGACGAGATTTTCCAGGATGTTGTCTGGTGTGGACCTGGTCCTATGAGGAAAGGTTCAGGGAATGAGGCTGTTTTTGTTGGAAAAAAGGTTAAGAGGTGACTTAAAAGAGACATACAAGATGATCAGAAGGTTAGATAGGGAGGACAGTGAGACCCTTTTTCCCCGGATGGAGATGGCTAGCATGAGGAGACATAGTTTAAATTGAGGGGTGACAGATATAGGACAGATGTCAGAGGTAGTTTATTTTCTCAGAGGTATTAGGACCATGGAACGCCCTGCCTGCAACGGTAGTAGACACGTGAACTTTAAGGACATTTAAATGGTCATTGGATAAACACATGGATGATAATGGAATAGTGCAGGTTCAATGGGCTTCAGATTGGATTCACAGCTCGGCACAACATCGAGGGCCGAAGGGCCTGTACTGTGCTGTAATGTTCTATGTTCCAGGCCTGGGCTGAAAAATGGCAATTAACATCCGTGCCAAACAAATGTGAAACAATTACTACCTCCAATAATAAATCACATAAATAACGCCTTTTGACATTCAAGGCTTTGCTGTTGCTGAATCCCCCACAATCAACAAGCTGGGAGTTCCCGTTGAGCTGAAAATGAAATGGGTTTACTGTGTAAGTGCTGTGGCTACAAGAGCAGCTCAGGGGCAGGAACACTGCAGTGAGGGATGTACCTCATGGCTCCAAAAGCCTCTCCACCATCTCCAAGGCACAGGTCAGGGGTGTGATAGAATACTCTACCTGCCTGGATGGGAGAAGCTCAAACAACACTCAAGAAGCTCAGCACCATCCAGCACAAGGGCACCACATCCACAAATATTCACTCCCACCTTCATTGATGCTCAGTAGCAGCAGTGTACTATGTACAAGTTGCACTGCAGAAATTCATCAAGGCTCCTTAGACAGCACCATCTACATCAATTACTACTACCATCTAGAAGGACAAGGGTAGCGGATACATAGCAACACAAGCACCTTCAAGTGTCCTTCCAAGCCACACACCATCCTAATTTGGAAATATGTCACTGCTCCTTGCGTGATTTGGAGGAGCTGGTTTTGGTCTGTGGTGGACAAGGTTAAAAATCACACAACAATAGGTTATAGTCCAACAGGTTTATTTGGAAGCACTAGATTTCGAAGCACTGATGAAGAAGCAGCACCTCAAAAGTTCGTGCTTCCAAATAAACCTGTTGGACTATAAACTGATGTTCTGTGATTTTTAACTTTAACCAATGTGGGAATTGAACCTGTGCTGTTAACGTAGAACATTGAACAGGAAAGCACAATATAGGACCTTCAGCCCAATAAACCTGTTGGACTATAAACTGATGTTCTGTGATTTTTAACTACAACCAATGTGGGAATTGAACTTGTGCTGTTAACGTAGAACATTGAACAGGAAAGCACAATATAGGACCTTCAGCCCTCGATGTTCTGCTGACCTTTTATCCTCTTCCAAGATCAAAGGAATCTACATGCCCTTCATTGTTCCACCTTCCATGTGTCTATCCCAGAGTCACTTTAATACTCCTCATGTATTTGACTCTACTCCCACTGCTGGCATTGCATTCCACACACCCACCACTGGCTGTGTAAAGAACCTACCTCTGACATCCCTCAAATCTTCCTCCAATCACCTTAAAATATATACCCTCTCATGATAGCCATTTCCAGCCTCGGAAAAAGGTCTCTGGCTATACACTCTCTCTGTACTTCGTCATCATGGACACGTCTATCAAGTCACCTCGCATCTATCTTCGCTCAAATGAGAAAACCCTGAGTTTCCTCAACTTGTCTTCATAAGATATGTGCTGCAGCCCAGGCCGCATCTGGGTAAATCTCCTCTGCCCCAGCTCTGAAGCTACCACATCCTTCCTATAATGAGGTGACCAGAACTGAACACAAAATTTCAACCGTGGTCTAACTAGGCCTCTATAGAGCTGCTGCATAACCTCATGGCTCTGAATCTCAATAGCCATGCTCATGAAAGCCAATATACCCTACACCTTCTTAACAGCCCTATCAACTTGGGTGGCAACTTTGAGGGATCTATGGGCATGGAACCCCAAGATCCCTCTGTTCCTCCCCACGGCCAAGAATCGTGCCTTTAACCCTATATTCTGCATTTAAATTCAACCTTCTAAAAATTAATCATTGCACACTTTTCCAAAATGAACTACATTTGACATTTATTGGTCCAGTTCTGCATCCTGTCAATGTCCTTTTGTAACCTACAGCAGTCCTCCACACTATTCACCACTCCACCAACATTCACGCAATCGGCAAACTTACTTACCAACTCTTCCACTTCCTCATCATTTATAAAAATCACAAAGAGCAGAGGTCCCAGAACCGATCCCCAAGGAACACCACTGGTCACTGAGCTCCAGGCTGAATATTTTACATCTACTACCACCCTCCGTCTTCTATGGGTCTGTCAATTCTACATCTGGCAGTCAAGTTTCCCTATATCCCATATCTGCTTACTTTCTGAATGAACCTACCATGGGGTACCTTATCAAATGCCTTACAAAGATTTAATTACACGACATCCACTGCTCTTACTTCAGCAATGTGTTTTGTCACATCCTCAAAGAATTCAATAAAGTTTGTGAGGCATGACCTGCCCCTCACAAAGCTATGCTGACTATCTCTAATCAAGCTTCGGTTTTCCAAGTAATCAAAAATCCTGTCTCTCAGAATCCTCTCCAACCTTCTCACCACAGACTTAAAACTGATTGGTTTGTAATTCCCAGGATTATCCCTATTCCCTTTCTTGAACAAGGGAATAACATTTGCCATGCTTCAAGCATTTGGCACTACTCCAGTGAACAGTGAGGACACAAAGATCGTCGTCAAGGGTGCAGCAACCTCTTCCCTCACTTCCTGTAGTATCCCAGTGTATATTCCATCTGACCCTGGGGATTTATCCATCCTTATGTTTTTCAATATTTTCAGCACATCCTCCTTCTTAACATCAGCCTGTTTGAGTAGATCAGCCTGTTTGAGTAGATCGGCGTATTTCACACTGTCCTCACAAATGTCAAGGTCCCTCACCCTTGTGAATAATGATTGATAAAGGACTTCCCCGAACTCCTCCGACCCAAGGCACAAGTTCCTTCTGCTGTCCTTGATTAGCCCTACTCTCACTCTGGCCATCCTCCTGTTCCTCACATAAGTAGAGAACACCTGAGGGTTTTCCTTAATCCAACCTGCTAAACATATTTCATGCTCCTTCCTGGATCTCCTAAGTCTATTCTTCAGTTCCTTCCCGGCTACCTTGTAACTCTCTCGAGCCCTGTCTGATCCTTGCCTTCCTCAACCTTAAGTCAGCTTCCTTCTTTATCTTGACTAGATGTTCCACGTCCCTTGTCACCCAAGGTTTCTTCACCCTACCACTTGGGGCAGAACGCTGGCTCAGTGGTTAGCACTGCTGCCTCACAGCACCAGGGTCCCAGGTTCGAATCCAGCCTCGGGTGACTGTCTGTGTGGAGTTTGTTCCTAAAGAAACAGGTAATAGATACATGAGAACACCACAACCTGCGTGTTACCTTCAAGCCACTCAGGTGAATTGGTCATGTTAAATTGCCCGTAGAGTTAGGTGCATTAGTTAGGGGGAATGGGTCTGGGTGGGTTACTCTTCGGAGGGTCAGTGTGGACTAGTTGGGCCGAAGGGCCTGTTTCCACACTGTAGGGAATCTAATCTATTTCACATCCGTTCCTTGCCTCAGTGGGACAAACCTGTCCAGCACTATCAGCAAGTGCTCCCTTAAAAATCTCCACATTTCTGTCATGCATTTCCTTGAGAAAATCTGTTCCCAATTTAGATGCCCCAGTTCTTATCTAATAGCATTGTAATTCCTACCCCCCCAAAAAAAAATTAAATGCTCTCTTATACCATCTGCTCCCATCCCGCTCCATGAGTATCGTCAAGCTGGGGGAGTTGTGAACACTATCACCTAAATACTCTCCCACCAAGAGATCTGACACCTGACCTGGTTCGTTGCCAAGCACCAAATCCAATATAGGATGTTGGTGTCACTCTCCATCACAAACTAGACCACCAGTCCCGACCGTTGCAGGTCACATTGATCAGTTGAAGATAATCTGGCAGAGTCCACATTTTTGTGTGTGTCCATTGACACTTACATATCCTAAAGTGATGGGGATTGAAGCAAGACTTACATATCCGATAGTGCTGGGGATTGAAGCAGCACTTACATATCCGATAGTGATGGGGCTTGAAGCAACACTTACTTATCCGATAGTGTTGGGGCTTACAGCGCCACTTACATATCCGATCGTGCTGGGGATTGAAGCAACACTTACATATCCGATAGTGTTGGAGCTTGAAGCACCACTTACATATCCGATAGTCCTGGGGCTTGAAGCAACACTTACATATCCGATAGTCATGGGGCTTGAAGCAGCACTTACATATCCAAAAGTGTTGGGGCTTGAAGCAACACTGACATATCCGATAGTGTTCGGGTTTGAAGCAACACTTACATAACTGATAGTGCTGGTGCTTGAAGCAGCACTTACATATCAGATAGTGCTGGGGCTTGAAGCATCACTTACATATTCGATAGTGCTGGGGCTTGTAGCAACACTGACATATCCAATAGTGCTGGGGCTTGACACAGCACTTACATATCCGATAGTGTTGGGGATTGAAGCAGCACTTACATATCCGATAGTGTTGGAGCTTGAAGCAGCACTTACATATCCGATAGTCCTGGGGCTTGAAACAGCACTTACATATCCGATAGTGCTGTGGCTTGAAGCAGCATTTACATATCCGATAGTGCTGGGGCTTGAAGCAACACTTACATATCCGATAGTGCTGAGGCGAGAAGCAGCACTTACATATCCGATAGTGT
>NW_025213122.1:0-740 GCF_004010195.1 Chiloscyllium plagiosum
ACCGTCCTCATGACCTGTCCTACCTGCCTATCTTCCTTCCCACCTATCCACTCCACCCTCCTCTCTGACCTATCACCTCCATCCCGACCCCATTCACCCATTGTACTCTTTGCTACCTTCTCTCCGGCCCCCCTCCCCCCATTTATCTCTCCACCCTGGAGACTTCCTGCCTCTATTCCTGATGAAGGGCTTTTGCCCGAAATGTCAATTTTCCTGCCCCTTGGATGCTGCCTGACCTGCTGTGCTTTTCTAGCACCACTCTGATCTAAACTCTCATACTAAATGTGTACAATTACAAGTTGGGACACCGTCTGGGAGGCCAAGTAGTGAATACAGATGCATTGAGCCACCTCCCATTAGCAGATACTCCCCTGGGATACAGTCACTGCAAGAGACTGTAATGGGTTTAAATTTTCTGGACACACTTCCAGTCACAGCTGACAATATCCGGTCCTGGCAAAACTGAACCAGCTGGTGGTGATGGGGAACACCAAAGGGCGGTAACAACCAGAACTGAAACCTTTTGGACCCAGAGAGACCAGATCACAGTGAAGGATGGGATATTGTTATGGGGGAGTGAGAGTGATTGTCCTGAGCAAAGATTGCCACCAGATACTGGCCAAGCTCCACCAGGTCATCCAGGGGTATCCAAAATGAAGATGTTGGTGAGAAGTTATGTCTGGTGGCCAGGATTAGATGCAGATGTGGCTGCATTGGTGGGGCAGTGCCCAGAGTGCCAA
>NW_025213122.1:6179-8049 GCF_004010195.1 Chiloscyllium plagiosum
AACCATCTTCACAGACATCTTAGTGCACAGATAAGAGTACAAAGAGCCAGAAGAAATGTACGCATTATTTCCCTCCCACAACCACATATATACCCATACATATAAAAAGAAACGATCGAATGTAACAACATAATAAGTCAGATGACGCAAACAACCAATTAGAAATGTCATCAGCATGATCATTTACCACAGTTTGTTTTTCTGAATTGACTGTGACTCATGAATGAAACGGAAAAGAATGAACACGTAAACCTATTTGGAGTTATGATTTGGTCGTTTCTCTTGTCAGAAGGACTAAAGTTAAAGGTACACATATTGAATTGTGTTCTCATTAAGATTCAATATATCGCCTCTTTCCTTGAAGAACTGCAGCTGTGCACTTACATGTACCCCACTGGGAAATATATTTTTATAATTTTATGTGGTTTATTCGACTTAGACCAGGTAATGTTTCCTGTACTTTTGCTCTCCTGTGTGGATTTAGGAACTGCTTATATTATAACAAGAATTCGTTTTTGCACGCAGAACTATGAAAACTGTATTATGCTGTCAGACCACAACGATCCCCTTTAGGAACTATTCATTCTGTGAGGATTATCTTCGCACAATCTCACTCTCTGGGCACATTCCTACCTATCGTTTACTCCTGCACCCCGCCCCCACACTTCCTCTAACATATATATCTTTCCTAACTGCAAACAACTTTGAAGATGGATACTGCACCTGAAGGACAAAGAACAAAGAAACTTACAGCACCAGAACAGGCTCTTCGAAACTGCAAGCCTGTGGGGATCCAGACCCTCTATCTAAACCTGCCGCCTATTTTGTATGGTTCTATTCCCTTTGCTCCCAGACCATTCATTTGTATGTCCAGGTACATCTCACCGACCTCCTTTATTCTTGTCCTACCACCTCCGCTGGCAACGCATTCCAGGCATCCACCACCCTCTCTGTGAATAACCTACCCCTTACATATCCCCTAAACTCTTCCCATCTCACTGTGAACTCGAAACCCCTAGAACTCCCCGAATGTTAAGTCTGGTTCTTTTTCCATAGAAGGTACATGAGATGCAGAACCTTTCCAGTAACACACTTCAAGATTACTTAATGAAAAGTGTGATGAAGCACAGGTAGATTGGTTGGGCCGGGAGAAATTGAAATAAACAAGTCTACAATCTCCCTTGCTTTTGTTGGTGAGCATTATTAAACAATGGGTCAAACTCACAGTCTAGGAATGGAAGGGCAAATAATAACAAAATCAGTGGATTGGTTGGGCCGGGAGAAATTGAAATAAACAAGTCTACAATCTCTCTTGCTTTTGTTGGTGAGCATTATTAAACAATGGGTCAAACTCACAGTCTAGGAATGGAAGGGCAAATAATAACAAAATCAGAGAGTTTTGCAGGACAGAAGGGCACCATGTGATCATCTGCACCCACTCCAGAAAGAGCTCCACAGGTAGTACCACTGTCCAGCGCTGGCTCGGTCGTCCCCTATCTTCAACCCTTTAAAACATATATTCAACTCTCTTTTGAAACATTCTATGTATCCTGGCTTCAACACTCTCCCAACCAATGCATTACAACTCAGACAATCTCTCTGTGTAATGACATTTCTCTGAAACAATAGGCAATAGGTGCAGGAGTCGTCCATTCTGCCCTTCGAGCCTGCACCACCATTCAATATGATCATGGCGGATCATCCTTAATCAGTATCCTGTTCCTGCCTTATCTCCATAACCCTTGATTCCACAATCCTTGAGAGCTCTATCCAACTCTTTCTTAAATGAATCCAGAGACTGAGCCTCCACTGAACTCTGGGGCAGAGCATTCCACACAGCCACCACTCTCTGGGTGAAGAAGTTCCTCCT
>NW_025213122.1:8933-12364 GCF_004010195.1 Chiloscyllium plagiosum
GGTCTATAATTTCCTACTTTCTCTCTCCCACCGTTTTTATAAAGTGGTATAAAATGAGCCACCCTCCAATCTGCAGGAACTGATACCGAATCTATCGAACTGTGGAAAATAATCACCAACGCATCCACAATTTCTCGAGCCACCTCCTTCAGTACCCTGGGTGTAGACCATCAGGCCCCGGGGACTTATCAACCCTCAGTCCTAACAGTCTCTCCAAAATCAATTCCTGGCAAACATAAATTCCCTTAAGTTCAGGTCCTTCAGCTACTGTTACCTCAGGGAGATTGCTTGTACGTTCCCCAGTGAACACAGATCTGAAGTACCAATTCAATTCTTCTGCCATTTCGGTTTTCCCTTAATATATTCCCCTGTTTCTGTCTTGAAGGGCCCAATTCTAGTCTTAACCATTTTTTTGCCTTTCACATACCTAAAATAACTTTTACTATGCTCCTTTATATTATTGGCCAGTTTACCTTCGTACCTCATTTTTTTCTCTGCAACTTCCTTCTTAGTAATCCTCTTTCGTTCTTTAAAAGCTTCTCAGTCCTTCGTTTTCCCATTTATCTTTGCTATGTTATACTTTTTATCTTTTAACTTTATATGTTTCTTAACTTCCCTCGTCAGCCAAGGCCACCCATGCCTCCTTCTGGGATCTTTCTTCCTTTTTGGAATAAACTGATCTTGCAACTTCTGTATTATACACAAAAGTACCCGCCATTGTTTCTCCACTGTCACCCCGCTAAGATATTGCACCATTGAACTTTGGCCAGTTCCTCTTCACCTCATTCCTCGTAGTCTCACTAACAATATTGAAGTTACGACTACACGTCACTGACATATTAATTAATCGAAATAAAATATGCTTTTCACACGATTAAAATCATACAGAATTTTAATTACGTCATTGGAATCACCTCCTTATCTTCTCAACTTCTAGAAAAATAAGACTCGTGTCTCCAATTTTTCCTTGTATCTAAACACTTTTTTTCTGGTACAATTGTACGGAATCTCCTTTGCACTCTTTCCAGGGCCTAAATTGGCGCCATCATTGAAAAAGATACTCTACACGTGGACTCACCAATGATTTTTAGCGACTTGGCATCATTATTTACTTGTTGTTTTCCTCCAGATCCCTGTTTAAAACCTCGAACATCCTCCAAGTCTTCTGAAATAATGTTTCAAATTATCTGTTCACCTTCAGAGGATTATGTGGAATGAACCCTCATACTGTCCTCTCCTGTGCTAATCTCAAAAGTGTGCTTTTCAGCCCGAATTTGTCTTTATATGTTTCTGACACCAAACTGTATTACCTCACAGATTTCTGCATTAAATGACATCTGACAGATCATTTGAACAAATTTTCAAAGTCCGTCTTAAGTCTCTCAGCATCGTCCTCACAATTCACAACTCTCATTGGTGTCGTATCATCTTTAACTCTAGATCAATAAGCAACTCCAATTCAGAGAAAATCAAGATCCCAACAGTTTGCAAGGGAACACCATTTTCAACTCATGTTCATTGTGAGAAATGACCAGCTGTAACTATCATCTGTTTCATTTCCTTTTGCCAACATCGATTGCATGCTGCCAGAGACACACCAATCCTCAGCATTCCTCCTTTGTTAATTAACCTGCTATGAGGAACCGTATCAAAACATTTAGGAAAGTCCAAATGTACAGCATCCATAGCGTTATCGTGATCTGCTACTTGCATCACCTCGTCAATGAAATGAACCAAACCTTTCAGACATGAACTGCTTTTCGCAATGCTATGCTTGACTGTCTGGAATTACTGCAGTTTTCTCTACCTGTATACATATACCTTATCCCGTGTTAGGTCTGCGATCAGTTTTCTCATCCCGATGTCAAACTGACTGGTTTGTCGTTTCGTCAGTTATTCTTTATCCCTTTCTATTGAACAAAATCTAGGGAGGCAGACCTTAAGAATTAACACGATGCATAGTGGGAGGTCTCACCGTCATAACAGTGGCTCGGTAAGACTCCGAAGTACAGCAGCAAGTTAAAGGGTTACATGGGATACAAGATATTTGCTGAGCTGCAGGCTGACCATTAAATAAAAAGTGTCAGTATGGTTCGTGGAGGTCGCAAATCAGGACCCAGCTCTCGGAGTCAGCTCTAGTTGATGCTACGTGTTCCAGAAGTGGGCAGGAGTGAAAGTTACCACCTAACATTTTGTTTACAGAAATCAATAACAGACGTCCTTGATTAGAGGAACATTGTACACTAAATGGCGGGGCTTTTCACGCTTGACACACTCAGCTACATGCTCAAGTACTACATCACAATGGGAAAACATTAAGCAGGAGGACGGAGGGGCCTTGAACAGAGACGCTACACTTCGGCATTACCTTCTAGTGAGAGATGAACTAATTTATGTACAGGAGGCTGTGAGACAGATTATTAAAGCTGCATGCCAAGGACTAATGTTCTGCTGGGTGAGTGGCATTTCAGCGAAATGGTTCTTAACCTGGAGGGAAGCCATTAACAGCAAAATAATTTCCACAAACTCTCCTTTTTTTAACATAATCAGTTGAGCAGGTCAGGAACTTCAGTAAAATAGGAATGTAAGCAGAGCCAGGAGATTGTATGGACAGGGAAGCTCAGAATCGGACAGATAGTCCTCAGAATAAGAGGTCTCAGTGCTGTTAGGTCTGGAGTCTGGGGCTCAGTGCCCGGACTAGCCAGTTGGATGCTGATCAGCTGAAATTATAATGGGACAGGGTGTAGCAGCAGTGAAACAAAGCATCCACAACCTGCTTAATGAAATGATCAAGGACCGCGAGAAGTGAAAAGAAAACAAGGACAATACATCCTTGCAGTAGGGCGCTGCTGCAGGACCCGAGCGATGAGCCCACCCAACTCCACATGTCCCACCGGGGGAGCTGGGCTCCCTTTGAGGCGGTGTCTTCTTGTAACGACATTTGTGCGTCCATACGAATATTGCTTTGACTTTGACTACTGTGTGGCTTGCTCTCAGAACCAGGTACCGGCCTTGTCCACACGGCTCCAATTTTCCCTGGTCCCAAGACAGGGTGTACCTGTGAATATAAACTTTGAAGAGTTTTGGTTAACTTGTGCAGATATTTCACACTTGTCCTCTACTATTGTGGAAGCAGTATCAGAAGTTGAAAGGGTTCCCACTCATCTACTAAATACATTTGCTATTATTAGGCAATGTTTGCAATAACTTACTCGAGGTAATTCTATGAAATTAATTTGCGAACAAGTGAAATGGCCGACCACGCAAGCGGGTGGCTCGAGAACCCCCTCTTTCCAAAGTGTGGGATGACGCTCATAATCAGCTAAAATTAGGCAGGAAGTTTCCACATGGCTCCGTAATGGTGGGTCACACCAAAATCTCAACGAGAGTCAGTGAGTGGTATTGCAAGTTTTCCTTATGCGTGGATGCAA
>NW_025213122.1:16928-30760 GCF_004010195.1 Chiloscyllium plagiosum
CCTGGACATTTCATTGGATCCCTTCCATTATTTCCTTGATTGTCCAAGGCTGGCTCTTCGTACCGCTGTTATCTTTCTTTTAGACCAGAATGTGCTATAGATGAACATTGTAAAATATCTATTTTAAAGTCCTCCAGTGTTCCTCAGATATTTCGCCATATAACTTGTTTTCCTCGCCTAATTTAGCCAGCTCCTTCTTCATTCCATAGCTTCCCGTGATTTAGCATAATACACTGATTTTAGATGACATCACCTCACCCTCCATTGCTGTCTGAAAATCGATTGTACTGTTATCTCTCTTTCAGAGAGGCTCTTCACCAATGGTAAGTTATATTATGTTTGACTTCTGTTATGTTACTATTCTCTTATATTCTTATGTTCTTCTCCTGCTGTTATTCTGTATTGTTCTTATTCTCTTACTCTCTTTTTCCTAATTACTTATCCTCTTCAGTTCTTATTCCCTACAGTTCTTTTCCCTTATCTTCTTATTCTACAATGCATTTCACTTCTTATCCTTTTATTAATATGCTCTTATCCTTTGACATTCTTTTTCGCTTATTCATTACTGTTCATTCATGAAAGTTCTTATTCTTGTATTACATGTTAGTGGTAGTTTCGGATTCCCTTATATTCTTAATCTATTATGTTGTTATTTTATTGTGGTTCTATTTTCTTATTCTGTTATGTACTTATATGATTATTCTGTTTGGATAGGTATAGGTTTGCTCGCTGATCTGGAAGGTTCATTATCAGACGTTTCGTCACCATACCAGGTAACGACTTCAGTGAACCTTCAAAAGAATCACTGGTGGCGGTGCCCATTTTCTTTTTCGATGTTTGAGTTTCCTCGAATTGGTGATGTAATTTCTTGCAGTGATGTCAGTTCCTACGGTGAAATCATTTCCTGTTCTTTTTTCTCTGGGCGTGGTAAATGGGATCCAAGTCTATGTGATTGTTGACAGAGTTCCGGTTGGAAAGCCATGCCTCCAGTAATTCCCGTGCATACCTATGTTTGGCTTGTCCTAGGGCGCATGTGCTATCCCAGACGAAGTGGTGTCCTTCCTCATCCGTGTGTAAGGATATTTGGGAGAGTGGACACTTTAGTTTTGTGGCGAGTTGATGTTCATAGGTTACTCCTCAGAGGATCAGTGTGGACTTGTTGGGCCAACGGGCCTGTTTCCATAATGTAAGACATCTAATCTAGTGTTTGTTACAATACTTTCAAGGTATATTGTAAAATATATTGGTTTTACTTGTGGTATGTATCGGGTCTTTCAATTTCATGCTCCCATGTCCTTGTTCAGTTCTGTCCTTACAAACTTATGCTCCTATGATCTGCCACAGTTACGTTCTTATTCACCTCAGTTGATTTCCCTTACATTTTATTATTTATGCTCTTACGTTCATCTTTCAAAATCATGAATGTTCTTATTTACCTATCACTTACGTTCTTATTCTTTCATTCTCTAATTCTCATATTTTAACTTTTTATTCTATTTTGCTCTTAAGTTGTTTTTCTTTGTTTTGTTCTCTTATGATTTTATTGTCTTACTCTCCTATGTTCTTATGCGTTCAGCTTTTTAACCTCCAATGTACTTATTATTTAAGTTCTTGTTCCTTTGTATTTTTATTCGCATATTCACTTTGTTGTGCTTCTCAAATGCTCTTGTTTCCGTATTCTGTTATGTAATTATGACCTGACTATCTTATGTTTTTATTCTGTGCTCTTTTTATTTTCTTCTGTTCGCATGTTCTTATTCTCCTATGTTCCGATTGTCTCATTCCTTTATGTTATTTCTCACTCATATTCTTATTGTAACCTTATCTAATGTATTTAGTCTCTTAGGTTCTCATTATCTTATTCTCTTTTTTTCTCATGATATGATCATATTAATGCCTTACATTCTTATTATTGTATTCTCTTCTATACTCACCATTGGCTGGTCTTACTCTCGAGTAATCTTATGTTCTTACTCCCGAATATTCTTTTTGTTTTAATCTATTATGTTCTCATTGGATCATGTTGTATTCTCATTTACTCTTATTCGGTTATTCACTAACTGATGTCTTTTTTTTGATTATCATTGCCTTAAGACTTATGAAACTATTTCTCATGTTCTACTTCTCTCGTTCTCTTAGGCTTGCACTCTTATTCTCTTCATTTTCAATCCTTTATTTTCTATTCATATTGTCTTAGTCTATGCTTGGCTGATGTCCTTATTCTCTTATGTTTTTATTTACTTATGTGTTTATTCTTTTGTTCTCTAATTTTCTTATTCATGTTCTCATTCTTTAATGCTCTTATCTTCTTGATCCAATATGTTCTTATTCTCTTAGTCACTTACGTTCCTATGTTCTTACCCATTCTGTTCTTATTAACTTGTGCTGTTTTTCTCTTTGAATCTCGTTTCACTCTGCTGTGTTCTTATCCATAAATGCATCTATCTTCTTGTTCCCTTCTTCCCATATGTTCGTATGCTTTTATGTTGTTATTATCGCAGGTTCATATTATCTTACCACCCTATTCTCTTACCTTCTTGTTCACCTCATCACTTGTGCTCAAATTCGCTTACTTCTTATGACCTTGCCTTCCAATTCTATTATGGTCTCATTCACAATGTTCTCCTAAGTTTCAATTAACATCAATTTGCATTTTCTTATGTTCTTATTCGCAGATTCATATATATATATATGTTCTGATTCACTTGTGTTCTGATGTTCTCATTCGCATTTGTTTCCTGTCCTCACGCTGTTGTGTTCTTATTTAATGATGTTTTATGATCGTATTTTCTTTGTACTTATTCTGTCACCCTGTTGTTATCGTTTGTTTTATATTCTATTCTGTTCTTGTTTTCGTATGTTTTCCTGTTCTTCCTTTCTTATATTCTCAAATTCTCTTCCTCCATTATGGCCTTGTTCTCTTATGCTATTGCTCACTTGTGTTCTAATTATTTTGTTCTTGAATTCTTTTATTCATGTTTATTTTTACTCTCTGAAGCTCTTATTTTCTTGTTCTACGTTCTTATTCTCTTTTGTTCCTATTCTATTATATTAATTGGTTCCGACGATCTTTCAGTCATATTCACTTAAGTTGCTTTTTACTTGTTCTTTTCTTTTCTAATCTTATGTTCTGATGTTCATGTTCATCAAACATCTTATGTCTTAATTATCTTATTCTCATCTGTTCTTACGGTCTTATTGTGTTAATCTCTTATGTCCTTATTATATCATCTTTGCTTTCATTTATATCCTCAATCGCATATTCACTAAGGATGCGATTCTTTCATGTTTTTGTTGTCTTACCGTCGTATTCTCTTATGTTCTGAATCACTTCTGTGCCTACGCTCTTATGTTTCCAAGATGTTACATTCTTAATCTGTTCTGTTAATATTATTTGATTGTTAGTACAATTTTAACTCTTTTGTTATCATGTTCTCAATCCCTTATGTTCTTACTCAGTTATATTTTTATTATCCTATTCACTCACGTACACATTCCCTAATATTCTCATTCTCTTATTCTGTTACTGTCTACGAGCCTTGTTCTCTTTATCTCGCACATTCGTAGACGATTATGTTTTTATTTTCTTATCTTAGATTCTTATTTGTGTCTTGCTCTATTAGATAGAGATTCTCTTATATTCTTATGAACTTAATTTCTCATGGTCCAATTCTCTTATTCTCCAATGTTCCTATTTTCGTCTATTCTTGTTCTCTTATATTCTCTGTGTTTTGTTCATTTCTTCCACTGTTCATGTACTCGCATTCTCTTCTGTTGTGATCCTCTTACGTTCTTAGGATTTTAGTCTAAAAGTTTAATTGTGTTTCTCAAGCTCTTATTATCCTATGTTCTTACTATCTTCTGTTTCTATAATCCGCTTCACATATATTGTTTTTCACCTTTGTTCATTTATCTGCATTTTGTTTATTCTGTTTCCTTATTGTTGTGGTTATGTTTGCCGAGCCGGGATTTGTGTTGCAGACATTTCGTCCACTGTCTAGGTGACATCCTCAGTGCTTGGGAGCCTCCTGTGAAGCGCTTCTGTGATGTTTCCTCCGGCATTTATAGTGATGACATCACAGAAGCGCCTCACAGGAGGCTCCCAAGCACTGAGGATGTCACCTAGACAGTGGAAGAAATGTCTGCAACACAAATTCCCAGCTCGGCCAACAATGAGCACACGAGCTACAAATCTTCTCCCAAACTCTGTTTCCTTATATTCTTCTTTTCATGATCATAAATCGTCTTATGGTCTTCTCAACTTATTTTCTTGTTATCTTGTTCTCTCGTACATATATTGAAAGCTTTGTTCTCTTATAATATTATGTTGTTTTTGACTTATTATTTTTCTCTTTATTCTTTATGAGGATGCGGGCATCGCTGGTGAAGCAGCATTTAGTGCCCATCCCTAATAGCCCAGCGAGTAGCTGAATGTCAGCCACTTTGTTACGGAGCTGGAGTCACATATAGGCCAGACCAGTTAAGTATTGGCAAGTTCCTTCACTGAAGGGCATTAGTGAAACAGATGGCGTTTTTATTTCGAGCAGAGGCAATGGATATAGAGCAGTCATTAGATTTTTAATTCCAAATATTTGTTGAAATCAAATTCCACATTTTGTCATGGTTCGCTGGATTTACAGTCCACTGATTATATGATGAAGCCATCACATCCCCATCACATTTTATGAGCATGCTCTCTGGTGTTATTCTGTTCCTCCTTACTTACGTAGTTTTGCACTTATGTTGATTTCTCTTTAATTCTTATAATTTTAGTTTCTGCATTTATTTTGTTATTCATAAATGCTCTGACGTCTCATTTATCTGAAGGACTAATCCTATTACTCTCCTGTGCTATTCACCTCCTACATTTTAAACTCGATTGTGTTTCTTATTTTAAATTCATGTATCCTATGTTATTATTCGCATATTCGCTTACATTCTACTTCCTTTATGTCTTTATTTTCTCATTCAGCTATGTGCGTTTTCTCTGGAGTGCTCATTATCTTAAGAGCTTATTCTTTTCTATTTTTATTCTCGTATTTTTCTTAATCTCTTTTGCATTTATATTCTCACTTTCTTACGCTCTTATATTCTTATTATCTTATTACCAGATGCACTTATTATCTGATGTTCTCAATCTCTTATTTGGTCATTGTGCGTTCTGTTCTTACGCTTTTCTCGCCCTTTAATATTCCCTCATTCATAATCTCGAACATTCTTATTCTCTTATTCGCTTGCTTTTGTATGTGCTTATTCTATTATTTTCACAATGGGTCAAGTTAAAATTACACAACACCAGTTTGGAGGTGAACAGATTTCCCTGGAAGCATTATGTTCCGAAGCGCTGCTTCGTCATCAGGTGATTGTGGACCAGAATTATAGGACACAGAATTTAAAGCAACAAGATTGCAGTGTATTGGAATTAAATATTAAACAAAATTAGCTTTAGTCTTTTATCGTTAGGAATAGCACAGCAGGTCAGGCAGCATCCAGGGAACAGGAGATTCGACGTTTTGGGCACAGGCCCTTCTTCAGGAATTCCTGAAGAAGGGCCTGTGCCCGAAACGTCGAATCTCCTGTTTTCTGGATGCTGCCTGACCTGCTGTGCTGTTCCAGCAATAAAGTTTCAACTTTGATCTCCAGCATCTGCAGACCTCACTTTCTCCTCTGTCGTTATTTTCAGTTCCTTCATATGTAAATCCCAGATTTTTTTAAAGTTATATGATCCACATAGTTTTAAAAATAGAAGTCATTTCAGATCAGTTAATGCATTGAAGGTTTGAGGTTAAAGTCTGTGACCCAATGTTCGTTCAGACTGATTGCATTTCTAAAATGGGATTTTCAGAATCTTAAATTAATAATGCAGTTTTCGCACAAAATAAAATGTTGTGCAGCAAGTACAAATTCATACAAAAAACTTTATAAATGTGTGAGTGCAGGGGAGACCAAGTGAGTTTGTGCATATGAGTGTGTATGTGGGCACGTGAGTGTCCATGAGAGCGTGTGTGTATGTGCGTGCAATGGGGTATACGTTATTGGAACGGTGCGTGCGTGGGTTTGAGTGTGGGGATACATGTGTGCGCGTATGAGGGAGAGCTTTTGTGTGAGAGAGAGTTTGTGCGAGTGTCCAGGTCTGTGGCTGTGTGTGTGCGTGTGTGTATGTATGTTTGTGCGCACGCCCCATGTGTCTACGTGCACGCGTGCGCTTGTGCATGCACTTGTGTGCATGTTTGTGAGAGAAATCTCAGTGTAGTGAGGTCACCTGTAGTGTGACATGAACCAAGTTTACGCTTGACTCCATCCCCTTGAGTACCAAACTTGGCTGGCAGCCTCTGCTCGGCCACTTTGCATTTTTGCCTCGCTCACATTTAGTCATGGAGGGTGGACAACCGAAGATTCAAGACCGAATGTCCTGGACCACTAAAGAGCTCCCCAACTTCGAGAGAACACTCCTGGTTGGTGATTGTTTCCGGTTTCGAATCAGCCTTTGTTGTTGCCTCTGCTCTTTATCACCAAAAACACGTATATCAGTGCATCATGGTTTATGTTGCATTCTCATGGACTCTTGTTCTATTATTGTCTTTTTCATGTTTCATTCTGTTAGGTTGTTATTGTCTTATATTGTTATGATATTCAGATCTCATGTTCTTATTGTCTCGTTCTCTGAGTGCTATACCTTTCCTCTGTTTTGTTTTTATTCTCTCGTGTTCTCATGCATTTAATCTGATGTTCTTATTGTATTATTTGCTTACGTCCTAACTGTCATGATCTTATTCATTCATGTGTCTATGTTCTGATTCTGTTATTCACGGTCTTTTTAATCTTATGCTCTTATTGTCTTATTTCCTTACGTCCTAACTATCATGATCTTATTCATTCATGTGTCTATGTCTGATTCTGTTATTCACGGTCTTCTTCTCCACTGTTCTTATTCTCTTATGTTTCTATGTTTCTAATCGGTTATATTCTTATTCACTTACATGATTTTTCACTTCAGTTCGAAAATGTTTATATCTTATGCGTTTAAAATCATGATGATAAAGTTAATTATGTTCTTATTCCCTTCTTCTCGTATGTTTTTAACTCGTCATTCACTTTGGTTCTTATTTATTCACCATGCTATTCTCTATGTTCTAATTCGCATATTGATGTATGTTCGGATTCACCTATGTTCTTTTTATCTAATCTTCACATTCCCTTATGTCTGTATTCTGATATTCACTTATGTTGTGTTGCCTTCGTGTATTCTAATTCACTTTTGTTCTTGCGGTCACACACACCTGTGTTCTTCTTCAACTATTTTCTTATTTTCTGTTTAACTTATGTTCACATTATATTATATTCTTATTCAGTCCTATTCGTATTCTCTTATGTCTTTATGTTGTTTGTCTCTTATTTTCCCCTTCATTCTTCCCCATGATTTTATGGACGTATTTTACCAATCACTTATGTTTTTATTCCTTTGATCTTGAAATATTTTAGAGATGCTCTTGTTCTCTTATGCTCGTCTGTTCTTGTCTTTGCGTGTTTTTATTCTCTTGTGTTTTACTCTATTCTGTTCATTTGTTCCTACTGTCTTATGTCCGCTCTAACGTCTGTATTTTTTTCTATTCTTGTCTTCTGCTGTTTTTCACTCGTGTTCTCATTTTAGTGTTCGCAAATGCTATTTTGTTCTTATTTTCTTATTCCTGTATGATCTTATGCTCTGACCTTGTTAATCACTTATGTTTGTACTGTCTTATCTTCATGTTCTCTTTTGTTCTTATTCACCTAGACACTAATTTTCTAAGTCGCTATTGTGCGTATTCCATTATGTTCTCATTATGTTATGTTCTTATTCTGTTGTGTTCTTCCTCTCTGATATTTTCTTTTCTGTTCTACCCTTATATCCTTATTGTATTATTTTATCAGACAGTGTTATTCTTATTGTTTTGGTCTTGAATTTGAGTATTCATGTTCGGAATCGCTTGTGCTCTGATGTTCTTGTTCTCCTCTGCTCTTATCCTCTCGTGTTCTTTTTTCTAAAATGTTCATATATTCCTGATATGTTATGTTGGTCTTTAGATATGCTGTTTTTCTCTTTTATGTTTTTGAATTTTCATTTTCTTACGGTCTTACCTGAATATTTACACATGTTGTTATGATCTTATTCTCTTGTGCTATATTTCACCTATGATATTATTATTTTACCTTCCTATTCCCTTATGTTTTATTTGCATATTTACTTATGTTCTGATTTGCTTCTGTACTTATTCTCTTTCTTTATTAACTTACGTTTTTATTTTGTTGTTTACTTATTCTCCAATGTTAATGTACTGATTCTCTTTTGTTGTCATTTTTTTATTCCCTTATTTTCTTCCTAATTTATTGTCTTATTATTTTATTCTCATGTGTTGTCATTCTCTTATGTCATCATTCTCTTCTTCTGTTATTCACTTGTAGTGTTATTGTCTTCATCTCTAAATTCCTTATTCACTTACATTTTATGCTGTTACTTATTATTGCTTTATGTTGTATTCTCACGTATTCCTATTCTTGTCAATTCGTTTTCTCCTACGTTAAAATTCTCTTATTCTCTTTTTCTACTATTCTTATTCTACAGGAATCCTTTGCTTTCATTGTTTTCTGTTCATATGCAATTGAAATATTCTTAATTTGTCTGTTTCAAATTCTTACGTTCATACGATTATCTGTGTTATTCTCTCTTACGTTCTTATTGCTTGACGTTCCTAAGTTCTGCTCACTCATGTTCTTATTAAATTACATTAAATTCTATTTTAATCTCCCAATTTTAGTCTCTTATGTTCTTCTTTTCCTAATCATAAATAAACTTATTTCCTTCTTCACTTACATTCCTATTCTGCTGTTCTCTAATTTTGATATTTTTTTATTCTCTCATGATCTTGTGTGTTTTTCTTATGCTCTTTTTCTTTTATTTTCCTATGTTGCTGCTCTCTTATGTTCTTATTCACATCGATTGATTTCTTTTCCGTTCTTATTATTTTATCTTCTGAACTCCTTTTCTTGTTCATAAAAGCACTTTGCTTTTGTTTTCTGAAGGTCGTTTTATCGTAACATCGTATGTTCTTATACACTTACATTTTAAACTCCACTGTACTTTGTATGTCCTCTATATTTATGTTCCAATTCACTTATTTTCGTATTTTCCATTTATGTAATTCTCTGGTTCATGTGCTTATTCTCTAATGCTCTTCTGTTTCTGTTCTTCTGTTTAATTATTCCACTGTGATCCTATACTGTTATGTTCCTATTTTTGTACTCACTTATGTTTTTTTCAGGCGCATAACAGGCTTTTAAAATGGTGCAAGTGCATAGGATACAGCTGAATTCCAGGAAACCTGCTGACTGGCAACTTATTCTGGTCACAGCACAAAGTACATCGGGGCAGGTGATTATACAGGAGAGCATAGAGCGGAATAGATACTTATTGAGGTGAGTTTAGTAAGATGTGATGAGAAATCTTGCCAGATATCATAACAAGAATATCTCCAAAAAGGTCCTACACAATGAGAACTTAGCCAGATAAAATAAGATGTGACCTACTGACTCTAGTATCTATGAATATTGCTGTTAACTGCCATGTTGATATTCTTGGCAGTCTGGCTTAATTCCAGGTAACATGTTTTATTGTCTCAATCATTATTTGTCCATTGAATCTCTGTTGAAATATTTTAGGGGCTAGTTAAAGATATGATAAATGTTCCATTAATTTCAGGCTCCTGTTGCATCTCCCTCTCTCCCCCTTTCCCATCTTAGCTTCCAATATGCAATGACTATGAATCTTAATTCTACTCGATTGGGAATAAATTTACTAGTCTCTAGTTATTATGGAAAGTTGGTCCAGAAGTCATAAACTTCTTTGCTGCAAATAGGTGAGTGGGTGTATTTGGATAATTGTGTCAAATCCATCCCTAGTTACTGAGAAGGCAGCAATGGTTCTCTTCTTGAACCATTGCAGTTCTTCTGCTGACAGTGCTTCCACATAATGGTGCTAGATACATAATACAGACACAGTCGAGCACAGATGGAAGTGTTTGGTATTGGTACAGTTGGTGGGAGCAAAGTCAAATAAACTGCTGAATCTTGGATGGACAAAAGTTGCCTTGATATCAAATCCCACCTATTCCCTGGCACTTAGTTGCTGAATTTCATGCCAGGAACAGGGCTGTGAATTGACTGAAACCAACTCCTTCTAATGAAACTTAAACTGAGACACACTGAATACTTTATTGTTTCATTGTTGCTGCCTACTAGAACTACTGATGACTCTTTATCTTATTTTATTGATGATTGGACCATTGCTGATAGAATAGTTAATGGTCAAGTTAGTTTTGTAGATAAGATCTATCTGAACAATTTTCACTATTGTGGGCATTATACCAATGTCTGTCATTGCCTTTCTGAAATAATTTGACTGGTAGAGTAGAGAACTCTGGTGAACAGATGTTGAATATTACTGCTAGAAAATGCAGGATTACATTTCGTGATAATTTCAGTGACCCCAACCTCAATGATTTATTGCCATAACCACTATCAACTAATTCAGAAACATTAGAAATTGAACATCTAGTCAGTAGTATAGAATCAAGACCTAAGCATTCAAAATGTTGTTAAAAAAGCATAGAAAAGTTATCATCCAATCAAACATGTTCAAGGGAGTTGAAACGTTACTACTTATCAAGTATTCCTAAACTTTAGATTGCATTGCTATAGAGTGCTTTGCTACGGGATGATTTGACAACTTAGTAGCTGAAAATGGCAGATGATAGAATTGTAATTATTTTCTATCTAAGATCCAACAGGTGCCTGAAATTAATGGAACATTTGTCATATCTTTAGCTAGCCACTAAAATATGATTTAAGCATTGAACCAATTAATACCAGAAGTTACTTATTTTTCCTTTCACCATATAGGGGTCTCACTGGCAAATCCAGCATTTATTAATTTACTTAAATAAAAAAGGCAATAGTAACCTTGTGTACAACTGAGTGTCTTGCTGGATCATTTCAGCGGACTGTTCGAGTCAAACACATTATTGTGGGTCTGGAGTCATGTGTAGGCAGGATCAGGGAAGGATCACAGATTTCCTGCGCTAAAGAACTTTTGTAAACCAATTGAGTTTATACAACAATTTGATAGTTTCATGGTTACCATTTCTGAGAATAGCCTTTTCATTCCAGCTTTATTTAACTAATTGAATCTAAATTACTCAGTTTTATTGGTGGGGTTTGACTTTGTGGTTCCAAAACATAGTGTCAGTTTGTGGATTCCTAATTTAGCTACTATGTTACCATCCCTGGCTCATGAAGGTATAACTCTGTTCCTTAGCCACTAATTTCACTTCTCATCCTTCTCATTTCACAAATTGAATCATTGTTACCACATTGGAAAATCCATATCCTTTCTAACACCTCCATGACATCAGCCATCTCTGTCTCACCTCAGCCCATCAGCCACTGAATTTCTTATTCTATCATTTTACCTGCAGCACTGCAAGAAGGTAGCCCACCCACCAGCTTTTCAAGAGTAATTAAAGGATGGATAATAAACACTGGTCTAACCAGGAATGCCCACTTACATGAACAAATTCACAAAAATATCTCTTTAACATATTTTGCTGTATAGCCTTCTGAGATTTCTGCACTACTCCATTGGAATTCCATTCATGGCTGTGCCTTCAGTTGCCTGGGTCCTAAGCACAGAGATTCCCTCTCTGAGCATGTGCCTCTCTCTCTGTCGTGCTCTCTCTGTTGCTCTCTTTCTCTGTGTCTCTCTCTCTCTCTGTCACTTCCTCTCACACTCTCTGTCTAAGATAGTCTTCAGAACTTGTCTCTTTACCTCAGCTTTTTGATAACTGTTGTATTGTTTCCTTCTTTGGCTCATGTCAGTCTTTGTCTGCTGACTCTCTGTTAGGTGCCTTGGGATATTTTGCTATATTTAAGTCACACTGTAAATGCAAGCTGTTGAACCCCGAACATGTTTGTATGAAATCTCTGCTTGCTGTTTTAAACTGATTCACTTTTCCATTAAAATAGTCATACATTTGGCCTGTTTGATTTGAATATAGTGTGCTTCTGAAATCCCAGGGGAGCTGATATTACAGGAATTGTGAATCAGAAATAATAACAAAAAGTACTGGAGAAACTGAATTCTGAAGAATGGTCATGGCTCACTTGAAATGTTAATTTGATTTCTCTCTCCTCAGATGCTGTGAACCTACTGGCTTTCTCTAGCATTTTCTGTTTATATTTCAGATCTGCAGCAGCCAGAGTACCTTGCTTTCATTTAAGTGTAGACCAGAGATTGGATTGCAGTGCTGTCATTCCTATTCTCTATCTTAATCACCTGTGAGGTTCAATAGTTTTAACCAGAGCACAAGATTGCAGGACCAATCCTCCTTCTTTAATCATGTTTTTCCCTATTATATTGTTTTGCTATAATTCTGGACATTTTGTGGGTGTAGGGTGGGGATGCGTGTTGGTGTTAAATTTATAACGTTGCTTGCAGTTTTCAAATCATCTTTTTCACCTCATTTCGCCCACTCACTGTGATGTTGAAACCTTTGTAGTTAGCACCTAACAATTCACAATAACTGAGACAATACTGAGGCAGTACTGCACTGTCAGAGTGGATGACGTTTTAAATTAAGTCTTCTTCTACCTTCACAAGTGGATGTAAATGAGCCACAATCCATTACAAGAAGAGCAGGATAGTTCCTATCTCTCAAAAGCATCACTAAAATTTATCTAGTCACTTTTCAGTTTAGTGCTGAGTATAGAAGTTTGCTGTGAACAAATTGATTGCTAGATTTCCCATATTAACCGCACTTCAAACATATTTAACTGATTGTGAACAATCACAAGCATCATCCATTCCCATTCCAATGATTTTTCTGCAATTCCTTTCTCTTCAGATAATAATCTTGTTCCCTTTTGAAAGCCTCAGCTGAGCCTGCCTCCACTAAACTCTTAGGCAATACATTTCAAATTCTAACCATTCACTTCATATGGTGTTTTTAATCTCCTGTTGTTATTTGATAATAATCAATTTGCTTTAAGCATTGAGAAATGCTCACTGCAAGGGAGTTAAATTAAGTTGAATTAGGGAAACCGTGGGGAAACAAAGTTAGAATTATGAGACAATGTTAACAGCTTTTGAACCTCTTACAACAATTCACATTTTGAGGGAATAAGACTTCACTTCTATTTTTAATCAACTATTCAGAAATTCAAAGTTTGGGAGAAGATTTGTAGCTCGGGTGCTCGTTGTTGTGGTTCTGTTTGCCGAGCTGGAAATTTTTGTTGCAAATGTTTCGTCCCCTGTCTAGGTGACATCCTCAGTGCTTGGGAGCCTGTATTCATTTGTGATGTTATATAATTTCTTTCTTTCCTTCCCATGCAGCAGATCCTCCAATTATGCAGATCAACACCTAATCCATTTGCAACATCAAACACAGGTGAAAAGTCAAAACACATGTTATAAACTATCAGAAGAAAATAGTGAGCAAATTGTTAACACATGAACAAATTCTGCATTGGATCATATGTTACTGAAGGCCCCCTACATTGTACTGTGGTTTTCAGTTTACTCAGGAATTGTTGACTCCCTGACAAACAGGACATCCTTTACTGTGATGTATTTTGTAGATGCCAGGGGATTTTCTCTCAATGTAACACATCAAATACAAGTTTTATATTTACCTCAGCTAATGGCATAAATCCATGCATTTTCCATCAGCAGTTATTGAACAGCCATCTAAGGGATGAGAAGAAAGCCTCCTGAGGTAATATTTTCTTACCCTTGTCACATA
>NW_025213123.1:0-3996 GCF_004010195.1 Chiloscyllium plagiosum
GAATGCATACTCTGAAAAGGAAGCAGAGGATATTCCAGAGGATTATTATCTGAAAGATAGAATCCTAAGATGGAAATGGAGACCGTGGCAGGTTAGCGCAGAGGAGAAATGGGCCAAAGTGCACCAGATTGTTTTGCTGGTAGCATACAAATAGGAGGTGTTACGGGTAGCAAACAAACTACCTGTGGAAGTTCACCTAGGGGTATGAAAGATTCAGGCTAAGGTACAAAAACATTTTTATTGGTTTGTAATGGATAAGGATTTGGTAAACTTTTGCCATATGTGTCATACATATGGTAGATAAGCCACAGGCAGTAAGAAAACCAGCACCTTTGTTGCCAATTCCTGCATTTGAAGAACCTTTCACACAACCTTTGATTGTGTAGGTCCCCTCCTGAGCACTAAAAGTGGGAACCAGTACTTGTTAACCATTATGGATGTGTCTACCAGATTTCCGGAGGCAATTCCATTACGGTATATCAAGGCAAAAAGGGTGGTAGATGAGTTAGTATCTTTCTTCATGCAGTATGGGCTATCCAGAGAGATTCAAGGGTCAAATTTAACTGCTAGACTGTTTAAAGAGGCTATGGATAGTTTAGGTATACAGCACTTTAAATACAGTGCTTATCATCCTGAATCCCAGGAAGCTTTAGAAAGGTGGCATCAGACCTTGAAGACCATGTTGAGAGCATACTGTCAGGATTACCCGAATGATTGAGGTAAAAGTATCCCAATTGTTTTGTTTGCCATTAGAGATGCCCCAAGATTCCAGTCTGTAACTCTCTCCCGCGGAGGTGTTATTCTGTATATAACCCACCCCGAACCCCTCGATTAGATTCCAGTCTGCAACTCTCTCCCGCAGAGCTGTTATTCTGTATATAAACCACCCTGAACCACTCGATTAGATTCCAGTATGTCACACACTCACAGGTACATAGAACATAGAACAGTACAGCACAGTACAGGCCCTTCAGTCTTCGATGTTGTGCTGGTCTTTTATCCTATTCAAAGATCAGACTAACTTACATCTCTTCATTGTACTATCATCCAAGTGCCAATCCAAGGATTCGCTTAAATGTCCTTAATGTCTCTGACTCTACTACCACTGTTGGCAGTGCATTCCACACACCCACCACTCTCTGTGTAAAGAACCTACCTCTGACATCTCCCCTAAACCTTCCTCCAATCTCCTTAAAATTATACCCCCTCATGATAAACATCTCCACCATTGGAAAAAGGTCTCTGGCTATCCACTCTATCAATGGCTGTAATCAGCTTGTACACCTCTGCCAAGTCCAGGCAGCCTCCTGGTAAATCTCCTCTGCACCCTCTCTAAATCTTCCACATCCTTCCTATAATGAGGCGTCCAGGACTGAACACAATATTCTGCGTGTGGTCTAACCAGGGTTTTATAGAGCTGCAGCATGACCTTACAGCTCTTAAACTCAATCCCCCTGCTAATGAAAGCCAACACACCGTTCACCTTCTTAACAACCCTATCAACTTGTGGCAACTCTGAAGGACATGAACCCCGAGATCCCTCTGTACCTCCACACTGCCGAGAATCCTGCCTTTAACCCTGTATTCTGCGTTCAAATTCGACTTTCCAAAATGAATCACTTCACACTTTTCCAAGTTGAAGTCCATCTGCCAATTATCAGCCGAGCTCTGTATCCTGTCAATGTCCCGTTGCAACCCACAACGGCCCTCCAGACCATCCACAACTCCACCAACCTTCGTGTCATCGGCAAACGTACTCACCCACCCTTCCACTTCCTCACCCAAGTCGTTTATAAAAATCACAAAGAGCAGAGGTTCCCAGAACCGATCCCTGTGGAACATCACTGGTCACCAAGCTCCAGGCTGAATATTTTCCATCTACCACCACCCTCTGTCTTCTATGGGCCAGCCAATTCTGTATCAAGACATTCAGACACTGTATCCCATGCCTCCTTAACTTTCTGAAAGAGCCTACCATAGAGAACCTTATCGAACACTTTGCTAAAATCCAGGGACTCCACACCCACTGCTCTGTCTTCATCAATGTGTTTTGCCACATCCTCAAAGAATTCAATAAGGTTCGTGAGGCATGACCTGCCCCTCACAAAGCCTTGCTGACTATCTCTAATCAAACTATGCTTTTTTTTAAGTAATCAATCTCACACGATCTTCTCCAATACTTTGCTCACCCCAACGAAAAGACTGACTGGTCTGGAATTCCCAGGATTATTCCTATTCCCTTTCTTGAACCAGGGAATAACATTTGTCACCCTCCAACCATCTGGCACTACTCCAGTGGTCAGTGAGGATGCAAAGTTCATCGCCCAAAGGTGTAGCAATCCCTTCCCTCGGTTCCTGGAAAAACCTTGGGTAAATCCCGTCTGGCCCAGGATTTATCTGTCCTTATACCTTTCAAAATTCCCAGCACACCCTCCTTCTCAACATCTACCTGCTCGAGTGCATCAGTCTGTTTCACACTGTTCTCTCAACGTCAAAGTCCCTCTCAGTAATGAATATTGAAGCAAAGTATCTGTTATTCTGTATATAGCCCACCCCGAACCCCTCGATTAGATTCCAGTCTGTAACTCACTCCTAGGTATCTGTTATTCTGTATATAGCCCACCCCGAACCCTTCGGTTAGATTCCAGTCTGTAACTCCCTCCCGGGTATCTGTTATTCTGTATATAACCCACCCCGAACCCCTTGATTAGATTCCAGTGTGTAACTCCCTCCCGGGTATCTGTTATTCTGTCTATATCCCACCCCGAACCCCTTGATTAGATTCCAGTCTGTAACTCCCTCCTGGGTATCTGTTATTCTGTATATAAACCACCCCGAACCCCTCGATTAGATTCCAGTCTGTAACTCCCTCCCGGGGTATCTGTTATTCTGTATATAACCCACCCTGAGCCCCTCGATTAGATTCCAGTCTGTAACTCCCTCCCGGGTATCTGTTATTCTGTATATAACCCACCCCGAACCCCTCGATTAGATTCCAGTCTGTAACTCCCTTCCGGGTATCTGTTATTCTGTATGTAACCCACCCCGAACCCCTCGATTAGATTCCAGTCTGTAACTCCCTCCCAGGTATTTGTTATTCTGTATATAACCCACCCCGAACCCCTCGATTGGATTCCAGTCTGTAACTCCCTCCCGGGTATCTGTTATTCTGTATATAACCCACCCCGAACCCCTCAATTAGATTCCAGTCTGTAACTCCCTCCCGGGTATCTGTTATTCTCTATATAACCCACCCCGAACCCCTCGATTAGATTCCAGTCTGTAACTCCCTCCCGGGGTATCTGTTATTCTGTCTATAACCCACCCTGAACCCCTCGATTAGATCCCAGTCTGTAACTCCCTCCCCCGGTGTCAGTATGTAAACTGCAGCCCCCAAACTCCGTGGGGTTTCCCGGATTAGATTCCAGCTGGTAATTCCTTTGTGTCCGTCTAAACCCAATCCAGGTTTTCTTTGCGTTCACACCGAACTGCGCCCACGCATTTTAAACAGGGTAAAAACTTACATCTGTGCGTCTTTTTGGCCACTCCGTCACCTGAAATGAGAGAGAAATGAAAATTAAACACTTTTGTGGTGATTCTCAAGCATGCAGGGGGAGAAATGGGGGAGAATGGATTGAGTTTGTCTGGGTCACTTGGCTGGGTGAAATCAGACCTGGATCCCTCAGATGGCGAAATATTGGCTGTGATCCCGTCTGCCTCGGTTACTAGACAGTGAAAGAGTGAGAGAGAGAGAGGGAGAGTGTATTCCATTTCGACAAAGCACATCCTCAGCTTAAACAGATCATCAATTAATTAGGGGCACATCCCTGGACACTATGGGACAATTTCCCAAGGCCAATCCACCCTATTCTGCACATCCCTGGGCACTATGGGACAATTTAGCATGGCCAATCCACCCTAACCTGCACATCCCTGGGCACTATGGGACAATTTAGCATGGCCAACCCACCCTAACCTGCACATCACTGGGCACTA
>NW_025213123.1:7925-14001 GCF_004010195.1 Chiloscyllium plagiosum
GAGGGTCAGTGCTGAGGGAGCGGGCACTGTTAGAGGGTCAGTGCTGAGGGAGTGGGCACTGTCAGAGGGTCAGTGCTGAGGGAGCGGGCACTGTTAGAGGGTCAGTGCTGAGGGAGTGGGCACTGTCGGAGGGTCAGTGCTGAGGGAGCGGGCACTGTTAGAGGGTCAGTGCTGAGGGAGTGGGCACTGTCAGAGGGTCAGTGCTGAGGGAGCGGGCACTGTCAGAGGGTCAGTGCTGAGGGAGTGGGCACTGTTGGAGGGTCAGCACTGACAGAGCGGGCGCTGTCAAAGGGTCAGCGCTGAGGGAGCGGGCACTGTCAGAGGGTCAGCACTGAGGGAGTGGACACTATCAGAGGGTCAGCGCTGATGGAGCAGGCGCTATCGAAGGGTCAGCGCTGAGGGAGCGGGCGCTGTGGGAGGGTCGGTGCTGAGGCGGGGAGCAGTAGAGTGGGGTGTAATTAAATGAGTCACCAGTAAAGCTCCCTCTAACGGTCTCCCATCAAACACTCCCAGGGCAGGGACAGCGTGGGGTTAGATACAGAGTAAAGCTCCCTCTACACTGTCCCACATCAAACATTCCCAGGACAGAGGCAGCATGGGGTTAGATAAACAGTGCTTTATCAGAGGCCCATCTCAGTCTGGGTAGTAGGTATCAGTGAAGTGTGCCTACGGACCCCGCAAGGCATAGCCAAAAAAAATCTGAATTCAACAAACATTGCAGCTTGCTGGTTTTCCTGTCTCAGCGTTTATTTTTGACTGAGAAGAACCTCAATCTGCAAAGGCTGAGCTTTACTTTCAGATGGCCTCACACTGAATTGTTCCGTGTCACCACACCACAGGATATGCCCACTCCCTCTCACCATCTCCCACTCCCTCCTGCTCCCCCTCTGTTTCCACGCAGTCACCAATGCCCATTGTTTAAGCTGGCCTCTCCACTCTCCCCCAGTGAGTCACCAGTAAAGCTCCCTCTGCACGGTCCCCCATCAAACACTCCCAGGGGCAGGGACAGCACGGGGTTAGATACAGAGTAAAGCTCCCTCTACATTGTCCCCCAATCAAACAGTCTCAGGGCAGGGACAGCACGGGGTTAGATACAGAGTAAAGCTCCCTCTACATTGTCCCCCAATCAAACAGTCTCAGGGACAGGGACAGCACGGGGTTAGATACAGAGTAAAGCTCCCTCTACATTGTCCCCCAATCAAACAGTCTCAGGGCAGGGACAGCACGGGGTTAGATACAGAGTAAAGCTCCCTCTACACTGTCCCCCATCAAACACTCTTAAGTAAATCTCCCTCTACACTGTCCCCCATCAAACACTACCAGGACAGGGTCAGCAGGGGGTTAGATACAGAGTAAAGCTCTCTCTACACTGTCCCCCATCAAACACTTTCAGGACATGGACAGCATAGGGTTAGATACAGAGTAAAGCTCTCTCTACACTGTCGCCCCCATCAAACACTCCCAGGACATGGGCAGGATGAGGTGAGATACCGAGTAAAGCTTCCTCTACACTGTCCCTCCATCCCAGGACAGGGAGAGCATGGGGTTAGATACAGAGTAAAGCTCCCTCTACACTGTCCCCATCCCTGGACAGGGTCAGCACGGGGTTAGATACAGAGTAAAGCTCTCTCTACACTGTCCCCCATCAAACACTTTCAGGACAGGGACAGCATAGGGTTAGATACAGAGTAAAACTCACTATACACTGTCCTCCATCAAACACTCCCAGGGCAGGGACAGCATGGGGGTTACATACAGAGTAAAGCTCCCTCTACACTGTCGCCCCCATCAAACACTCCCAGGACATGGGCAGGATGAGGTGAGATACCGAGTAAAGCTCCCTCTACACTGTCCCTCCATCCCAGGATAGGGAGAGCATGGGGTTAGATACAGAGTAAAGCTCCCTCTGCACTGTCCCCATCCCTGGACAGGGTCAGCACGGGGTTAAATACAGAGTAAAGCTCCCTCTACACTGTCCCCCATCAAACACTCTCAGGACAGGGACAGCATGGGGTTAGATACAGAGTAAACCTCCCTCTACACTCTCCCCCCATCCCAGGGACAGCACGGGGTTAGATACAGAGTAAACCTCTCTCTACACTCTCCTCCCATCCCAGGGACAGCATGAGGTTAGATACAGAGTAAAGCTCCCTCAATACTGTCCCCTCCATCCCAGGACAGGGGCAGCACGGGGTTAGATACAGAGTAATGCTCCCTCTACACTCTCCCCCATCCCAGGGACAGGGACAGGGACAGCACCGGGTTAGATACAGAGTAAACCTCCCTCTACACTCTCCCCCATCCCAGGGACAGGGACAGCACCAGGTTAGATACAGAGTAAACCTCCCTCTACACTCTCCTCCAATCCCAGGGACAGGGACAGCACGGGGTTAGATACAGAGTAAAGCTCCCTCTACACTGTACCCCCATCCCAGGGACAGCATGAGGTTAGATACAGAGTAAAGCTCCCTCAATACTGTCCCCTCCATCCCAGGACAGGGGCAGCACGGGGTTAGATACAGAGTAATGCTCCCTCTACACTCTCCCCCCATCCCAGGGACAGGGACAGCCCGGGGTTAGACACAGAGTAAACCTCCCTCTACACTCTTCCCCCCATCCAAGGGACAGGGACAGCCCGGGGTTAAACAGACAGTGTATCCACCCGCTACCCTGTGACAGTAACACCACCCCTCTGACTGTGAACCAGACCACCCTCTCTGCACCCACCGCCCCACTCCGAGGAATCAAAGTGAGGACCCGTTCCTCCAGGCTCGGAAGAAAACAGGCCTGGCGAGTCTTTGGGAGTGACATTCATGGGAGATTGTTCAAGTCGGAGGCCCGTTGTGTGGGCGCTGATGGGGATGACAAAGACTGGGTTCCATTCCCCTCAGCCACCAAATATCATGTTACTCAGCACAAAGCCACTGCTGGTTAATTGAAGACTTGCAAGTGCCTCCCACAGAGCTTGCAGAGAGCCACAATGTAAATGTGAAACTGCACTTACATATTGTGGTTTGAGTTGTTCTGAAGACTCTGAGAGACCCAGCAGCAATGTTTCCTCTGAGCTCTGCAGGAAGTTTTGACCAATGAGCGAGTCAGACACTCAGTTCATTTGACTGTTCCAGAACGTCATGCCTTAGAGTCAGAGCAAAGCTCCGTCTACACCGACCGCGTTCACCCTCCCCCTCCCAAAGCAAACATTCCCAGGAACAGGGACAGCACGGGCTTAGGTAGAGAGTAAAGCTCCCTCTACTCTGTTCCCCACCCCGTTTCCAGGACAGGTACAGCACAGGGATACCATCAAACAATCTCAGGACAGGGACAACATGGGGATAGATACAGAGAAAAGCTCCCTCTACACTGTTTCCCCATCAAACACTACCAATGTAGGGACAGCACGGGGTTAGATACAGAGTAAGACTTCTTCTACACTGTTTCCCCATCAAACACTCCCAATGTAGGGACAGCACAGCGCTGGATACACGGGGTTAGATGCTAAATTGTCCCATAGCCGCCCAGAGATGTGCGGTTAGGGTGGGTTGGCCATGCTAAATTGTCCCATAGTGCCCCAGGGATGTGCAGGTTCGGGTGGATTGGCCATGCTAAATTGTCCTGTAGTGCCTAGGGATGTGCAGGTTAGGGTGGATTGGCCATGCTAAATTGTCCCCTAGTGCCCAGAGATGTGCAGGTTAGGGTGGATTGGCCATTCTAAATTGTCCCATAGTGTCCAGGGATGTGCAGGTTAGGGAGGATTGGCCATGCTAAATTGTCCCATAGTTGGCCATGCTAAATTGCCCCGTAGTGCCCAGGGATGTGCAGGTTAGGGTGGGTTGGCTACGAGAAATACAGAGTAATAGGTTAGTGGAGTGGATCTGGGTGGGATGCTCTTTCGAGTGTCAGTACGGACCTAATGGCCCAAGTGGCCTGTTTCCACAGCGTGGGGAGTTTCTGATAGAGTCTGCGTTTCCTCCCACTTTTCAAAGATTTGCCTCTTATAATGTCATACAACCTGGAATACGACCCTTTGGTCTGAACCGTCCAAACGCAACTAAATAACGTAAATTAATCCAGCCCCATTTGCCAGCACGTGGCCCATATCCCTCCAAACCCTTCCTACTCATGTCCCCATCCAGGTGCCTTTTAAATGCTGTCATTGTACCAGCCTCCACCACTTCCTCTGGTTGCTCATTCCATACACGTACCACCCTCTGCGTGAATAAGTTGCCCCTCAGGTCCCTTTTAAATCTTTCCCCTCTCACCCTAAACCCCTAGACTTGGACTCCCTTACTTTGAGGCTAAAAAAAACTGGGCTTTTCACCCTCCTGAGACTGTGTCCAGTCCTACAGAATGGGCTGCACAGTGGTTAGCACTGCTGCCTCACGGGACCCGGGTTCAACTCCCGCCTCAGGCAACTCTCCGTGTGGAGTTTGCACATTCTCCCCCTGTGTCTGCGCGGGTTTCCTCCGGGTGCTCCGGTTTCCTCCCACAGTCACAAAGATGTGCAGGTCAGCTGAACTGGCCGTGCTAAATTGCCCGTAGTGTTAGGTGAAGGGGTAAGTGTAGGGGAATGGGTTGCCCTTCGGAGGGTCGGTGTGGACTCGTTGGGCCGAAGGGCCTGTTTCCACACTGTAAGTAATCTAATCTAATCCCCTGCTTCAACGGCCCTGTCTCTCCTATCAACGAGTGTTGTCGGTTTATTATAATGTCAGTTCTCATCGAGTCATAGAGCCCAGATACAGACCCTTCAGTCCAGTCTAACCTGGTCCCATCCAGACCCTTCTCAACCTTCCCTGTCCATGTGCCTGTCCAAGTGTCTTTTAGGTTCTGTTCCTGTAGCTGTCCTGATTGCTACCACTGACAAATCAATTCACACACATCCCACCCTTTGAAATGTAAGGCCTCGTATTTTTCTTTTAGCCCCCCCCCTCCCCCTCAACATACTCGTTTTGTTCTTGGGCCTTTTAAAAATAAAAGGAAGATTCTGTTCATGAATTCGGGGATGGAGCTGTGAATAATTACCGCAGCACCGAATTCGATAGCCAGGGTGAACTCTCGCTCTGCATGGCCCACCAGTTGAAGAGGTGAATTTTATCAGAGCTCTCTGACCCAGAGGGCTGGGGCCTAGCTGAGTGTGCGGCACACTGAATGTCTGATCAAAACTAATCTGTATGTAAACCACACATCCCGTCACCCAGCTGGAAGGTGATCGGGGTCCTTCTTGTTGGGAAAGGGGGTGGTATTTTCGACGTGGGCAGTTTGGGGCCTATGCACTAGGCCGTCAGCAGAGCATGTTGCTAAGGTCAGGCTCTGAAAAGGCAAGCGAGCGTTGCCAATGGTAAGACAGGCAGATTCGGGGGGAGGGGGGGGGGGGGGGGTGGGGGGGAGGTGTGTGTGAGTTGGCAGCGGTGAGGTTTGGGAGACAGAGAGAGCGATTTCGACAGAGAAAGAAAAGAAGTGCATAATTCTGTGGTGAAAGCCGTGGGCGGGAAGCTCGAAATATCTGCCTTCCTGTGTGAGCATCGGTAAGGGGTGTGGGGGGGGGGTATAGGGCTGAGGTGGTGGCGAGGTTAGAGACGGGAAACTTCAAAAGCACACTGCTCGCTCAGCACTAATGCCCTGGGACCGGGTCGACTTCCTGCCCTCCTCTGAGCCATGTTCACACGCACACCAGGCCCACGGCTCACCGCAGCGCTTTGGCAAGGATTGTGGGGCCAGGGGACAGAGTCAAGACTGAGCTATATCATAGAATCATAGAATCCCTACAGTGTGGAAACAGGCCCTTCGGCCCAACAAGTCCACACCGACCCTCCAAAGGGTAACCCACGCAGATGCATTCCCCAACCCTATTACTCTACACTTACCCCTGACCAATGACCTAACGTACACATCCCTGAGCACGATGGGCAATATCCCACGGCCAATCCACCCTAACCTGTACATCTTTGGCTTATGGGTGGAAACTGGAGCACCCGGAGGAAACACACATAGACAGGATTGCCAAAATTAGCGCACACTCACACACACACACAGACTCACACTCACATTCTCACACAGACTCACACTCTCACACAGACTC
>NW_025213123.1:14166-16011 GCF_004010195.1 Chiloscyllium plagiosum
ACACACACACAGCTCACGCTCACACACACAACACACACTCACACACAACAGACACATAAACACACACACTCTCACACACACTCACTCACACACACATATACACACACTCTCACACACACACAAACACTCACACACTCACCCACCCATGCTCACACTCGCACACTCACACGCACCCACGTGTACGCGCACACACACACTTGCAGATACACACACACACACACACGGTGCTCACACTCCCGGGATTAGTGAATACATGACACACACAGCCCCACATCTACATTGCTGTCATAGTCTCTTCATTTGCCTTGGCTTTCCCTGTACCTTGTGTTGCCCAGGCCAATGTTACCCCTCATGTTTGCCCGGACGTATACTATTGCTCATGTTTTCAGGTCGTAAACTATCCCTTGTGTTTCCCGGGCCTACACTATCTCTCGTGTTTCTGGGCCTACACTATCCCTCGTGTTTCCCGGGCCTACACTATCTCTCGTGTTTCTGGGCCTACACTATCCCTCGTGTTTCCCGGGCCTACACTGTCGCTCCTGTTTCCCAGGCCTACACTATCCCTCGTGTTTCCCGGGCCCACACTATCCCTCGTGTTTCTGGGGCCTACACTGTCCCTCCTGTTTCCCGGGCCTACACTGTCCCTCCTGTTTCCTGGGCCTACACTGTCCCTCGTGTTTGCCCGAGCCTACACTGTCCCTCCTGTTTCCCAGGCTTACACTATCCCTCGTATTTGCCCGAGCCTATGCTAAGCCTTCTGTTTCCCCGGGCCTACACTATCCCTCGTGTTTGCCCGAGCCTATGCTGAGCCTTCTCTTTCCCCGGGCCTACACTATCCCTCGTGTTTCCATGGCCTACATTATCCCTCGTTTGTCCAGCGTCTACACTCTCCCTTGTGTTTTCCAGGCCTACACTATCCCTCGTGTTTCCGGAGCCTACACTGTCCCTCATGTTTGCCTGTGCCTATGCTATCCCTCATGTTTTCCAGGTCCGCACTATCTCTCGTGTTTCCGGAGCCTACACTGTCCCTCCTGTTTCCCGGGGCCTACACTATCCCTCGTGTTTGCCCGGGCCTACTCTACCCCTTTTGTTTCCCAGGCCTACATTCCCCCATTTGCCCAGCGTCTACACTATCCCTCGTGCTTCCCAGGCCCACACTATCCTTCGTGTTTGCCCGGGCCTACTCTACCCCTCGTGCTTCCCAGGCCTACACTATCCCTCCTGTTGCCGGCGTCTAACTATTCCTTGTGTTTGCCCAGCCTGCGATATTCCTCCTGTCTTCCCAGGCCTGCGATATTCCCCTGAGAGACCGCAGAGGGCCTGGCCTCTCAGTACGAGCTCTGAGTCTGGGCTGTAACCACTGAAGGAGCGCGTATGTGTGCTCTTTGTGGGTTGAGGGTGTTAAACCGTCTCTAAGCAGGATGAGTCAACAGATTCACACCTTGGTCAAAGATCTTGAAAAGCCACGACCATTAAGAAGATCACAATTGGTCTGATCTTAAATCTCAACTCTCTGACTGAGTTATTTAACAATTGCTTGTGTTTTTTAATTTCTGACGAGTCCCAGATTCTCCTGAATACACAGTAAATTGCATGTAATTTACAGCAAGGCATGTTTGGCCCCTGGCTACCTGCTGGCTCCCCCACAACCCCATTCCAGCCCCATACCCCATTCTCCCCCCACTCCCTGTGGGAGCGAGCCCCCCATTCTCCCCCCCCCCACTCCCTGTGGGAGTGAGTCCCACATTCCCTTCTCCCCCACTCCCTGTGGGAGCGAGTCCCACATTCCCTCCCCCCACTCCCTGTGGGAGTGAGTCCCACATTCCCCCCCACTCCCTGTGGGAG
>NW_025213123.1:16313-21839 GCF_004010195.1 Chiloscyllium plagiosum
GAGTGAGTCGCCCATTCTCCCCCCCACTCCCCGTGGGAGCGAGTCCCCCATTCTCCCCCCACTCCCCATGGGAGCAAGTCCCCCATTCTCTATCTCTCTTGGTCTAGACATTTCTCCTGAAATCCCGATTAAACCCCGCTCCTGACTCGTGCCTCATCGATGGTGGGACAGGCTTTGGGGAGGAGGGAGTCAGGAGGGGAGTTACTCGCTGCAAGATTCCCAGCCTCTGACCCTGCTCTTGTAGCCCCTGTGTGTTTATGGCTGGGTCCAGATCAGTTTCTGGTCAATGGTAACCCCCAGGATCTGGATAGTGGGGGGATTCAGTGATGGTAACACCATTAAACGTCAAGAGGGCGATAGTTAGATTCTCTCTCAATGGTAACCCCCAGGGTGTTGATAGTGGGGGGATTTAGTGATGGGAACACCATTGAATGTCAAGGGGGCGATGGTTAGGTTCTCTCTCAATGGTAACCCCCAGGGTGTTGATAGTGAGGGGATTCAGTGATGGTAACACCATTGAATGTCAAGGGGGCGATGGTTAGGTTCTCTCTCAATGGTAACCCCCAGGGTGTTGATAGTGGGGGGATTTAGTGATGGGAGCACCATTGAATGTCAAGTGAATTTTGATTGCCTCTTGCCGGAGATGGTCATTGCCTGGCAGTTATGTGGCCACTCACCCAGCTTAGGCCTGGATGATGCCCAAGTCTTGCTGCATTTGGACACGGACTGCTTCAGTAGCTGAACGTTGTGAAATTATCACATGGAGGGCCGGTGTTGGACTGGGGGGGGGGGCGGGGGGGGGGGGGGGACAAAGTTTAAAAAGCACACAGGTTACAAATTCAGCTAATAGTCCGACAGGTTTATTTGGAAGTACTAGCTTTCGGAGCGCTATTCCTTTGTCAGTGAGCTAGTCAATCTACCCTGTGAAAGAGCAGCGCTCCGAAATTAGTACTTCCAAATAAACCTGTCAAGTCATAGAGTTGAAAAGCACGGAGACTAACCCTTGGGTCCAACCCGTCCATGCCAACCTGATATCCCAACCTAATCTAGTCTCATTTTGCCAGCATTTGGCCCATATCCCTCTAAACCCTTCCTATTCATATACCCATCCAGGTGCCTTTTAAGTGCTGTCATTGTACCAGCCTCCACCACTTCCTCGAGCAGCTCATTCCACACACACACACACACACCACCCTCTGTGGTAACAAAAGAGACCTAAGGGGCAACTTTTTCACACAGAGGGTGGTGCGTGTATGGAATGAGCTGCCAGAGGAAGTGGTGGAGGCTGGTACAATTACAACATTTAAAAGGCATTTGGATGGGGACATGAGTAGGAAGGGTTTGGAAGGATATGGGGTCGGGTGCTGGCAGGTGGGACTAGATTGGGTTGGGATATCTGGTCGGCACGGACGGGTTGGACCGAAGGGTCTGTTTCCGTGCTGTACATCTCTGTGACTCTATGACGCAGACACCCGGTACTTTGCTCATAATTGACTGATTACCCTACTCCTCAGTTGATTTGGATAGATACGGCCCACTTTCCCCGACACCTTTGCGAATTCGCCTTAATTTGGGTTTTTCTGTGAACCTTCAGCACTCAGAAAGCGTTTTTCACACGTTTACCTGCAGCGAAACCCTGCTCGATTCAGATCAGACCCAAGCCGAAACAGAGCGAGCAGGGGTCAGCCAGAGTTCAGCAGGTCCCGAGAATGCCCTCTCTCTCTCTCCCTCTCTCAGCGGCTAAAGCCGGATTATCACCTCGTGGCGTGTGGGATCTTGCTGTGTGCTTATTGGTTGCCACTAGTTCACCCCCACCCCACTTACCCCTCCCAGATAAAAAAAGATTAAAAGAGAGACAATGAAAGCAGGTTTGGGGGGGGGGATAGTGGTGCTGAATGGCTTCTGTTTCTGTGTAACAGGCTAGAGGAGGAGGGGCTGAATGGCCTCCTGTTTCCGTGTAACAGGCTGGAGGAGGGGGGCTGAATGGCCTCCTGTTCCTGTGTAACAGGCCGGAGGAGGAGGGGCTGAATGGCCTCCTGTTTCCGTGTAACAGGCTGGAGGAGGGGGGCTGAATGGCCTCCTGTTCCTGTGTAACAGGCAACCAATAAGCACACAGCAAGATCCCACACGCCACGAGGTGATAATCCGGCTTTAGCCGCTGAGAGAGGGAGAGAGAGAGAGGGCATTCTCGGGACCTGCTGAACTCTGGCTGACCCCTGCTCGCTCTGTTTCGGCTTGGGTCTGATCTGAATCGAGCAGGGTTTCGCTGCAGGGAGGAGTGGTGGGAGTGGGGCGGGGGGGGGGGGGGGAGGTGGGGTGAAGGGAAATGACAGAAAACCTAACGATCAGCAATTCACCTGCACCAGCCACCCACCCCTCCAACTTTCCCGCTCCGATTCGGAATCACTGACTGCTACGTTTCGTAAGATCGACACCTGATCTGTCACAGAGGTGTGAAGTATTAGATTCATTGCCAAATCTGATAAGGCCTGTATCGAAAGAGTCAGAGAGCCAAGGCAAGAGGGAGATGCAGATTTGGGTCAACTAGAGTTCACCAGGCCTCGTGACAACCCCGTTTGGCCTGTCTAGGGGAGGGAGAGAGATCGTTCGGCCCATTCCCCCCTATACTAGGAAGCGTGGGTGGACCAGGCAGGCCTGGGAGCTCCCTCTAACCATCACGAGGTCACCTGCCCGAGTTTCGATTTATGTGGAAATGGGAGGTGGACGTTCACTGCCCCCCTTCCTCCTCCAGCCTGTTACACAGGAGGCCATTCAGCCCCCCTCCTCCTCCAGGCTGTTACACAAGAGGCCAGTCAGCCCCCTTCCTCCTCCAGCCTGTTACACAGGAGGCCATTCAGCCCCCTTCCTCCTCCAGTCTGTTACACAGGAACAGGAGGGAATTCAGCCCCCCTCCTTGACCCTGTTACCCAAGATAAGGAGGTCATTCAGCCCATTTCTTGGGTGACTGACCCTCTTGTCAGTGGTGAAATGGTTCCTCACCCTTCCTCCCCTCATTCACAGCCCTCCATCTCTCCAGATAGACTGTAGCCGCTCCCTTAATCGACCCCGCCTCCCGCATCCTCTTCAAGGGCTGAGGGATATGAGGTGGAGGTTGGGGAGGGGGAGGGATGGGCTCAATTGGCTGGAGGGTTGGTTTACAATGCAGAGTTGGACCAACAGCATGAGTTCAATTCCCTCACCGGCTGGAGTTACCCTGAAGAACTCTGCTTCCTGACCTCTTCCCTTGCCTGAACCTCTCCCGCCACCAGACATCTCTCTCTCTCTCCATCTCTCTTTCTCACCATCATGTCTGCGTGGGTTTCCTCCGGGTGCTCCGGTTTCCTCCCACAGTCCAAACATGTGCAGGTTAGGGCGGGTTGGCCATGCTAAATTGTCCCGTAGGGCCCAGGGATGAGCAGGTTAGGGTGGATTGGCCATGCTAAATTGTCCCGTAGGGCCCAGGGATGTGCAGGTTAGGGTGGATTGGCCATGCTAAATTGTCCCGTAGTGCCCAGGGATGTGCAGGTTAGGGTGGATTGGCCATGAGAAATTGTCCCATAGTGCCCAGGGATGTGCAGGTTAGGGTGGATTGGCCATGAGAAATTGTCCCATAGTGCCCAGGAATGTGCAGGTTAGGGTGGATTGGCCATGCTACATTGTCCCGTAGTGTCCAGGGATGTGTAGGTTAGGATGGATTGGCCGTGCTAAATTGTCCCATAGTGCCCAGGGATGTGCAGGTTAGGGTGGATTGGCCATGAGAAATTGTCCCGTAGTGACCAGAGATGTGCAGGTTAGGGTGGATTGGCCGTGCTAAATTGTCCCGTAGTGCCCAGGGATGTGCAGGTTCGGGTGGATTGGCCATGAGAAATTGTCCTATAGTGCCCAGGGATGTGCAGGTTAGGGTGGATTGGCCATGCTACATTGTCCGCAGTGTTTAGGCCTGATGGGTTAATTATAGTAAATGTGGGTTTATGCGGACAGGGTGGGATGCTCTTCAGAGAGTGAGTGCAGATTGGATGGGCCTCACAGCCTTTATCAGCACCTGAGGGATTCCATTGCGATTTGGCCTTCGTGCCTTTCCTGAGGAGGTTGGGGCCTAGTGCAGCCTGAGGCCTACCCAGGAAACTGTCCAATTGGATGCAATATTGGCTCCTCGACCGAGGAGGGTGTTTTTCAGACCGGAGGCCTGTAACTGGAGATCGCTGCTGGGTCCCCTTTTCTTTGTGGTTTATAGAGATGATTTAAATGTGAATAAAGGCGGTGTGTGTCACCAAAATTTTTGGTGTAGTGGACAGAGTTGGAGCTTATGCCAGATTCCAAAAACACCTTCATACACCCTCCTCAGTCAATGGACTGAGGAGGGTGTATGACTCTATGAGTACAGGGTTTATTTCTGTGCTGTACATGTCTATGACTCTATGACTGAAGGGTCTGTTTCTGTGCTGTACATCTTTATGACTCTATGAATGAAGGGTCTGTTTCTGTGCTGTACATCTTTATGACTCTATGACTTAAGGGTCTGTTTCTGTGCTGTACATCTCTATGACTCTATTACTGAATGGTCTGTTTCTGTGCTGTACATCTCTATGACTCTATGACTGAATGGTCTGTTTCTGTGCTGTACATCTCTATGACTCTATGACTGAAGGGTCTGTTTCTGTGCTGTACATCTCTATGACTCTATGACTGAAGGGTCTGTTTCTGTGCTGTACATCTCCATGACCCTATGACAGAAGGGTCTGTTTCTGTGCTGTACATCTCTATGACTCTATGACTGAAGAGTATGTTTCTGTGCTGTACATCTCTATGACTGAAGGGTCTGTTTCTATGCTGTACATCTCTATGACTGAAGGGTCTGTTTCTGTGCTGTACATCTCTATGACTCTATGACTGAAGGGTCTGTTTCTGTGCTGTACATCTCTATGACTGAAGAGTCTGTTTCTGTGCTGTACATCTCTCTGACTGAAGGGTCTGTTTCTATGCTGTACATCTCTCTGACTCTAAGACTCAAGCGTCTATTTCTGTGCTGTACATCTCTATGACTCTATGACTGAAGGGTCTGTTTCTGTGCTGTACATGTCTATGGCTCTACGACTGAATGGTCTGTTTCTGTGCTGTACATCTCGATGACTCTATGACTGAAGGGTCTGTTTCTGTGCTGTACATCCCTATGACTCTATGACTGAAGGGTCTATTTCTGTGCTGTACATCTCCATGGCTCTATGACTGAAGGGTCTCTTTCTGTGCTGTGCATCTCTATGACTGAAGGGTCTGTGTCTGTGCTGTACATCTCTATGACTCTATGACTGAATGGTCTATTTCTGTGCTGTACATCTCTATGACTCTATGACTGAAGGGTCTGTTTCTGTGCTATACATCTCTATGGCTCTATGAGTGAAGGGTCTGTTTCTGTGCTGTACATCCCCAATGACTCTATGACTGTACGGTCTGTTTCTGTGCTATACATCTCTATGACTCTATGACTGAAGGGTCTGTTTCTGTGCTCTACACCCCCATGGCTCGATG
>NW_025213123.1:26119-30765 GCF_004010195.1 Chiloscyllium plagiosum
TTGAACCAGTGTCTCTGGCGCTGTGAGGCAGCAGTGCTAACCACTGTGCCACCATGCCACCCATATCTCTCTAACTCTCTCTCTCTATTTATCTGTCTCTATCTCTCTATTTATCTCATCTCGCTCAAACTTGCCAATTAAATGGAAATATTTAATGGTGCTTCGATTTGTGCTGTGAGCTCTCCACCAGAGGGAAGATCAGTCCCAGTAGCTGGCACGCTTTGTGTTGACAGCGTAGTGAAGTGATGGTTTAATAATGAGATTACTGTTAACAGCTAGAAATTGCTGAATTTACAAGATACCATTGTGTTTCTGTCTGCTTAACAAAGTATTGAATCCCTCTTCCAATTCAGATGGAACTAGAAATTGCCCTGTTTGCTGCTGTCGCCCTAATTAATACATCGCACTTTCACTGTTGACTGAGTAATCACCTTTAACTAGTGGGCGCTGTGAATGGTTTCCAGTCTAGAAGGTTGACTATAATCCTTTTTTCTTGTGACTTTGCTGTCTAAATCCGAGTTTGCTATTTTTCTGTTATGACTTAGCGCTGCCTGAGGTGGCAGTAATTGTCCATCTCTGAGCCAGACTGGACAGAGGAGGCAGATGGGCTTCTCTGACCTTAGCTGACTAGTTGGCTTTTGGACTAACTCTGTCGGAGTTCATCATTTGTTGGAGGATTCCCTTGAAAACTGATCTCATTTTTCGTGATATTCTTTTTTACAATTCGCTATTAGGTGTTGGAATCTGAAACTATCCCATAATCGCTCAACAGGTGTCTTTGCATTATGCCACATACTCAAACCAAAAACAAAGAACTGCATTTCCCTAAAGTGGCCACCATTTCTGGGCTCTCTCAGTCTCTTGACAGTCAAAATTAATCCATATTTTCAAAGCAACAAATCAGCCCTCCAATGTATTTTTCTTCACTTTTGGCTTGTGGGTGTTGCTGGCCAGGGAGGCATTTATTGTCTGTCCCTTGAGAAGGTGGTGGTGAGCTGCCTTCTTGAGCTGCTGCAGTCTATTTGGTGTAGATAGACCCCCAATACTGTACTGAAGGGAATTCTGGGATTTTAACCCAGCGACCATGTCAGGATGTGAGTGGCCTGAAGGGTAACTTTACAAGAAGTGGTGTTCCCATATATCTGCTGCCCGTGTCCTTCTAGATGGAAGTGGGAATGAGTTTGAAAGATGCTATCTACAGTGTCTTGGTGAATTTCAGTCGTGAATGTTGTGAGTAGTGCACACTGCCACTGAGCTCTGGAGGAAGTGGATGTTTGTGGATGTGGTGCCAATCAAGTAGGCTGCTTTGTCCTGGGATGGTGTCAAGCTTCTCAAGTGTTGTTGGAGCTGCACCCGTCCAGGGAAGTGGGAAGTATTCTGTTATAGACCTAATTTGTGCCTTGGAGATCGTGGGCAAGCTTTGTGGATATGAGTTACTTGCTGCTAGTTTCCTAGCCTCTGATCCACTCTTGTAGCCATTGTATTTACATGGCTAGTCCAGTTTGTTTTCTGGTCAGTGGTAATCCTCCAGGATGGTGATAGTGAGTCACCCCATGATGGTAATGCCATTGGAGATCAAGGATTTGAAGCATTGGTGGTTAGATTCTCTTCGAGATGGTAATGGATACCAGATACCATCAAACACCGTCTTGATATCAAGGGCAGTATCTCTCCATTCGCTTATGGAATTCAGCCAGGTGTATGAGCTCAGGCTGTAGTGAGGCAGGAGCCCTGGTGGAACCCAAGCTAAGCATTACAATGCAGATTATTGCTTAGTAAGTGCTGTTTGATAGCACTGTTAATCACCCCTTCCATTACTGATGTCCAGGAGTGGAGTGGGTCGGAGGAATTGACCAGGTTGAATTTTTTGGACAGGACATATCTTGGCAATTTTTCACTTTGTTGGCTAGATGCCAGTTTTCTACAGTGCTGGACTAGCTTGGCTAGGACCATGGCAAGCTCGGAGCATGGGTCTTCAATACTGTTGCCAGAATGTTGTCAGGCCCTGAAGACTGGTGTATCCGGTGCCTTCTGCTGCTGCTTGGTGTCATACAGAGTAAATCAAATTGTGTGATGACCATCCTTTGTGACACTGGAGGTGTCCATTACAGGCCGAGATGGATCATCCACTTGACACGTTTTGATGATGCTGATCCTTTAACAAGGTTTTTTTTTAAACCCCAGGAGGTTGTAAAGACACAGGTTCTGAAATGTCTGGGGCTGATCTACTTGAAGAAGCTTTTAAATAAAAAAAAACTACTTGTACAATGAAAGAGGGCTGGCCAGTTCTCCCAGCTCAGCTTCTCTCTGGTTTGGGTTTGGTTTTAGCAGGCAGTCAGTTGTAAAAGCTGCTGGACCCAAAGAAGCAGGTCCATGTTGACCCTCCCTCTCTTTCACATATCTCACATGTAAGACCCTAGGTTTGATTTCACCTTTTTTTGCCAAGGAGTGTTTATGGGGATTGTTGTAGTGTTTGGAACAGCATCATTACGTTGGGATAGTCTGGGTTTTCAGATGGTTAACTTTTTCCATATTCTGTTCTTTTGTTTGTGTTTAATTCAGTAATCTTGCAAATAAATTCTTTTGAGTTTAAAACTAAGCAGTTGGGCCAGCTGCATCACTCCTGAAATATTCACTATACATTTACTTGAAACAGCTAGCAAAGCTAGGGTCCAGGCTAATTTCTTGAAATGTTTTAAGGGTGGGGGTCTGGCCAAGACCCTACAACAAACTTCTGTCTGAATGGTATTGCGACTGTTTTAGCAACATTCTTATCTTTTGCACTAGTTTTCAGTCACCCCACCCCCATCTTTGAAGCTAAGGATATTTGGAGAGCCGCCTCCAGTGAGTTGTTTAAGTGCTCATCACCATGCACAGCTGCATGTGGAAGGACTGCAGATCTTAAATCTGATCTGTTGGTTGTGAACTTACTCTATCACTTGCGGTTTATGGCACTGTTCTATGGTTGTAGCTTCACCAGATGAACTCTTCATCTTTAGGAATCTTTAATGCCTAAACTCTTCATTGAACCAGAGCCAATCCCTTGCTTGTTCCACGAGTAGAGGTCATGGCAGATGGTTAACCACAGTGCTTCTTCCCTGTGGTATCCTCATGTCCCATCATGGCATTAGTATCTAGAAATTTATCCACTCCTGACTTGCCCTCTGAGGAAGAGAATTCGAAAGATACACTGCACACGTAAGTGTAGAAATTCCTCCTCATTTCCATCCTAAAAAGTCTGCATCTTATTCCAAGAACCTGTTCCTGGTTCAAGATTCCCTCATTCATGATTAAGGGCTTTGGCCTGAAATGTCGATTCTCCTGCTCCTCGGATGCTGTCTGACCTGCTGTGCTTTTTCAGCACCACTCTAATATTGTTTCTAATCTCCAGACTCTGCAGTTCCCACTTTCCCCTTCTAGATTCCCTCAATCATGGGAACTCCTTTCAGCATCCACCCTTCAAAGGTTTTGTTGGTTTCTCCATGATTACTTCTCTTTCTCCTTCCAATCACTGGAGAGCACAGGCCTAGTCTCCTCAACTTCTCCTCAGGATCATTTTCCTATCCCAGGAATTAGTCTGGGGAATCTCAGCTACATTCCTGGAATGGTAATGATCTCCTCTCTTAGGTAGGAGACTCAAAACTGCAATCAATACTCCGGGCGTGGTTTCACCAAAATTCTGTGCAATTGAAGCAAGATGTCTTTACTTCTGCGTTAACCCATTTGTGATAAAGGCCATTTGCCTTGTTTAATTGTTTGTGTGAATGTTGCACTTTGCTCTACATGCAGAAATGGTGCTGCCTGGATCATGTTATTTCCATCTATTTAAAAAAGTGCATTTTCCAATAACCCTAGTTTCTTGGAGCTCTTGCTAAAACCACTATCCCCATACTCACAGTTGCTCACATTTGAACGACGCCCTCCAATTGAAAAATATGTTTCCAGGGTGTGCCGCATCTGATCTAGCAGACAATTAAAAACACTTGATCAAAGCGATGGGCTCCATGAAGAGTCTTCAGCTGGTGTTTGGAGCTGCCCTTGCAGAGCCTGGAAGCCTCAATAGCTATTGGCACGACCACCAAAAACGCCTGGCAAAACGTGTTCTTAGGATGCACAAGAGGCTAGATTTGTTTTTTCAATTCACTCATGGGATGTGGGGCATCGCTGGCTGGCCAGCACATTTTACTGCCCATCCCTAGTTGCCCTCGAGAAGGTGGTGGGGAGCTGCCTTCTTGAACCGCTGCAGTCCACATGAGGTAGGTAGACACACAATGCTGTTGAAGAGGGAATTCCAGGATTTCGACCCACAGTGAAGTAGCAGCGATGTGTTTCCAAGTCAGGAGGGTGAGTGGCTTGGAAGGGAACCTTCAGGTGGTGCTGCTCCCAGCTGTCTGCTGCCCTTCTAGATGGTGGTGGTCATGATTTTGGAAGATGCTGTCTCAGGATCGTTGAATTTCTGCAGTGCATCTTGTCGATAGTACACATTGCTGCTACTGAACATCAGTGGCAGAGGGATTAGATGTGGTGCCATTCAAGCAAGCAGTTTTAATCTGGATGATGTCAAGTTTCTTAGTGTTGTTGGAGCAACACCCATCCAGGAGAAGGTGAGGAGTGCAGATGCTGGAGATCAGAGTCGAGAGAGTGGT
>NW_025213124.1:0-11254 GCF_004010195.1 Chiloscyllium plagiosum
GCAATTTCCCTGCAAGTATATTAGTCCCCTTCCAATTTAGGTGCAATCCGTCCTTCTTGTACAGGTCACTTCTTCCCCAAAGGTGATTCCAATGATCCAAATGTGTGAATTCTTCTCCCATACACCAGCTCCTCGGCCATGCATTCATCTGCTCTATCCACCTATTACTGCCATCACTAGCTCGTAGCACTGGGGGTAATCCAGAAATTACTACTCTCAAGGACCTCCTTTGTAAATTAAACCGTAATCCCATTTCTCCTCATTTTCTCCAAAAGACTACCATGATTAGTTTAGATTACTTTACAGTGTGGAAACAGGCCCTTCGGCCCAACAAGTCCACACCAACCCGCCGAAGCGTAACCCAACCATACACCTACATTTACCACTTAGCTAACACTACGGGCAATTTAGCATGGCCAATTCACCTGACCTGCACATCTTTGGACTGTGGGAGGAAACCGGAGCACCCGGAGGAAACCCACGCAGACACGGGAGAATGTGCAAACTCCACACAGTCAGTCGCCTGAGGCGGGAATTGAACCCGGGTCTCTGGCGCTCTAACCACTGTGCCACCGTGCCGCCCACAACCTTCTCAACGGCTTTTGTGAAGTCCATGTACATCACGTTAACTTATCGACCTTCATCTACATGTTTGGTCACCTTCTCTAAAGACTCCATGAGGTTTGTGAGACGGGACCTGCCATTGACTAAATCGTGTTGAACACCTCCAATAAAATGATTGCTTGTTACATGATAATATATAGTATCTCTAAAAATTCTTTCCAAAACTTTCCTACAACGGACGTAAGGCTTACTAGTTTATAATTCTCTGAGTCATCTCGACCGCTCTTCTTGAATAAGAGCACATTTGCAATCTTCCAGTCCTCTGGTACTAAAACTGCAAAGTACAAGGCAAAGGCTCCACCATCTACTCCCTAAAATTCCATAGTTTCTTCTGATAAATCCTATCTGGCAACTTCCTACCATAGCAACCACCACTCCTTCTGGAATTGATAACACCTCCCACTTACTAACCTCAATGGTCTCAAGCCTAACAGCCCGTATCTCAGCCTTTTCCTCGACAATATTCACCTTTTTCCTGGGTGAAAACAGGTGAGAAATATTCGTTTAGCAGCTCTCTAAGCTCCACAGGGTCCACAAACAGCGTTCCACTTCTGACTTTGACTGGTACTGTTCCAACTCGAGTCATCCTTTTTTTTACCTTGCATACCTGTAGAAAGGTTTAGGGTTCTCCTTTATGCTACCTACTGAAGATTACTAATGTCCCCACTATGCCCTTAACTCTCTCTTACATATTTCCTAGGTAATCTGTAACTCTCCATCGCCTCACCTGAATCATCACGTCTCAGCGTCACATACACCTTCCTCTTCCACTTTACAAGAGATACAATTTCTTTTTAAACCACGGTTCGCTTACAATATGACTTCCTCCCGGCATGACAGGGGCATATCTATCAACGACACGCAATCTGTTTTCCTTCAACCAGCTCCACATTTCGATTCTCCACATCCCCTACATTGTGCTACCTCATTCTATTTTGTCCTCAGTCTTACCCAATCGTATTGCCCTTCCCACTTCAATAATTCTTGACTGGTGGCATTTACCTGCCCCTTTCCATCAATCAATTAATTGGAACCGAATCATGATTACTCTCTCCAAAGTGTTCACTGATCACTAAATCAAACATCTGGTCTGATTCATAACCAAGTACCATATCCATTGTGGTAGTTAGTTATGTATGGTATGTCAGCCCTTCAACATACTGTGTTAGGAAACCATCCTGCACTCATTGGAGAAAAACGTATCCATCCGACGTACAAGAGTCATAGCATTTTCAGTCTATATTGGGGAACCTAAAGACCCCCATAACTCCCACCCTCTTCCTTTCACTCTTACCCAGAATCATTTTACCCATCCTCTCCTCTACATCCCCAAAACTTTGCAGAGGCGTTTAATTAAACGCCCAACATTGTGGCGTCTCCTCTCTTGTTTCTAACTTCAGCCCATACCGTCCTAGTAGACAAGTCCTGTCAAAAGTTCTTTCAGCCACCGTCATATGGTAATTGAAGAACAAAGCCACACCCTCCCCTTTTTACCACATTCGCCGATCTTAATGAAAGATTTAAACTCTGGAACCTGCAACATCTATTCCAGACTCTGCTCTATCCATGTCTCCAAAATGGTCCAACATCGAAGTCCCAGGTACCTTTCCATGCTGCAAGCTTGCCGACATTATTCCAGATACTTCTGGCATTGATTTCGATATACTTCAAATCGGTTTACTGTCTGCTACCAAACTCATATCAACGTGAAATCCTGTACATGTCTCCTCCATACTCACATTCTCCTGTGTACTGAAACGATACCACACGATCACAACCCCTGCTAAGCAAGTTTCAACCGACCCAAACACCATTAGCAAATTTCCCATCCAGGATATTAGTACTGCCCTGCTCAAATGAAGAGCGCCGTGCTTGCAGAGGTCCCAACTTCCCCAGAAAGAGCCACAATTATCGATACATTGAAAACTCTCCGCCCTGAACGATCCCTGCAGGCACGTGTTCAGCTGATTTCTATCCCTGTTCCTCGCCTCGTTATCACGTGGCACGGGTAACAAACCAGAGATAACAACTCTGTTTGTTCTTGCTCTCAGCTTCTACCCACACTTCCTGAAATCCTACCTTACATCACTATCCCTCTTTCTACCTAGGTTCTTGGCACCGATGTGAACCATGACTTGGGTCGGGTCACCCTCTCCATTCAGGCCTTCAAATGCACGAAACGAGACATCACGGACCTTGTCACCTGGGAGGCAACAAACCAACACGAGACTCTTTTGTTCCCACCATCCTTCCGTCTGACCTTCGAACGATTAAGTCTCCAATGACTAACACTATGCTACTTTCCCCTTCCCTTCTGTGAAACAGGGACAGACTCTGTGCCAGAGACCTGCGCGCCATTGCATGCCCCTGGTTAGTCGTCCCCCTCAACACTATCCAAAACGGCATACTTGTGTTTACAGGGGAACGACCACAGGGATTCCTGACCTGACTTTTCTATGTTCTCCGCACTCCATTAAGTAAGCGATACACAATCAATTGGGTCAGTGTGCTGTCTCCCGGAACAATAATACACACACAGTTGTGTCAGTCTGTTCTCGCAGGTCTCAGTATTACAGAGCTGAAAATGTGTTGCTGGAACAGCGCAGCAGGTCAGGCAGCATCCACGGAACAGGAGAATCGAGGTTTCAGGCATAAGCCCTTCTTCAGGAATGCTGCCCTGGATGCTGCCTGACCTGCTGCGCTGTTCCAGCAACACATTTTCAGCTCTGATCTCCAGCATCTGCAGACCTCACTTTTTCCTCTGTATTACAGACACAGTGCAATCCATCTGCTGTCTTCCCAGAGTGCGTTATACATACAATGAGGTACACTCACCCTCTCCCTAAGGTTCGTGATACACATATCGTGGCTTCAGTGAGCAAATATCCTCGGGTCAGCAATGCTCACACACAGTGGAGTGAATCTGCTTTAATCCCGCTTTCAGTGATAGACACGCAATAGCGTCAGTCTGCTCGCCTCCCTAGGTCAATGATGCATATGCAGTGGATTCATTCTCTTCTCTCCCCAGGGTGAGCGATGCACACAAATTGGGACAGTTTGCTTTCTCCACAGGATCAGCGATAATTAATTCTCAACTCGGGTGACATGTCCATGAGGTGGTTACACATTTCCTTGTGTCTCCGTGGGTTTCCTCCCTGTGCTCCGGTTTCCCCCCCACACTCCAAAGATGTGAAGGTCAGGTGAATTGACCATGCAACTCACTTCAATTATGTAATCTTGGAGCAAGCATTCAATCTCTTTTTGAACCTGTACCAACTTTAGTGGGTTAAGTCTTTAAGGACGTTGTTTAAGTGAAACACAATTTCCTACATCTCCAACATGCATAATTAGGTTGATATTTCCCAACTTATTTCCATATATCTTCCCATGCGATTGCAAGACCGTGTTTTTCTGTTCATTTCGATTTTCCTCCAGAAGGTAACGCAATCATTAATCCAAATTGTTGACAACGTTCTCATTGTACAATTAAATTTGAAGAATGTACAATTCAGAATCCTTTGAAATTGGGTCTTCACTCTGTGCTGCAACTGTTAACACAGTCTTCTTGTGGTTTCCTTCCCTGTGAAACTACTTTATCAGCATATTCATATGAGAGTTTTTTCTGTCCAGAGTTCTTGTCAAAACGTTTTCCACTCAATCTCCTTTCGACTTGAGAAGGTCTTCCAAACATTGTTTTCAAAGGCTTATCTATCAAAGCCAGTAACACAAAGACCTTATCTTGATCGCAAAATTAAGAGTTTTTGATGTCTTCCCTGCGTCCGATTTTACTGTTTGCTGTGGTAACTTAAATGCCGTCTAAACCATTCTCCACCTCTATTTAGTCGCTACCGAAAATCTGGCGCATTTTCATATTATGTGGTCTCTGGATTCTGATAAACCAATTTTTCCTTAATGTCATTGAAAGGTTCTCATTTTATGCTCAAAAAATTAATTCAAATGGCCTGAAGTGGTCAATTCATTTGTTTCAGCACTGATTGTAAAACAAAAAGCATTTAGATAGACTTGACTATAAGCTCTGAACGTTGTCTTTAATGTCTGATGCTGCATTTCTCGCTACCCATGTGATTCTGGATGGTGTTCAGCAGATTTCAATTGCTATACATAAATGCTCTGAATGATTTTGATGCAAAAATTAACCATTGAACTGACTGTATCTCAATGGCTCATCTGTATGTCTTGAAATAATTGAATAATTCTTCTACAATCATTCTAGCTGTTCTATTATTTAGTGGAAATGTCGACATATCCATTATTGTCAGCACGGATTGATTCTATCTTTTGTTCTATGCACTTAGTTAAGAGTTGAAATGTGTGGCGCTGGAAAAGCGCAATAAGTCTCTCAGCATCCAAGCTTATGACGGGCTTGTGCATAAAACAGTGATTCCCCTGATCTTTGGATGCTGACTGACCTGCTGCGCATTTTCAGCGCCAGAGCTTTCCATTCTGCCCTCGAACATCTGCAGTCCTCACCTTCACTCAGACAGTTAAGGCTCTTGTAAAATTCTCCTCAAATGCAGGAAGCTATTTCAAAGATGCCAATTTATTACTGTTTTATTTTCACAAATGCCTGCCAGGTATGACATGACCAGCATAATTCAACAGCGTCCTTAATTAATTTTAGACAACATGTCATCTCCTGCGAAAAAAAACAAATACAAATAGACTGAATTCGGCCAATTCATTTGATGTATCGTAGAAACACAACTCCTTTATCCTGATTATCTGGTTACTCTCGGTTTTCAGCTCTTAACCTGCTCTTTACGTTTGATGTCACATTTCCAACGCTCGCTGTGATTCCTGAATGTATGCAATCGACTTAAATTAATTTATTCCGAAGCTATACATATCTTCCCTGAATAATTTTGGTGTAAAATGTGAGCCTTAAACTGACTGTATCTCTTTGTGTATTCCGTCTCTGGTGAAAGACTTGACTTGCTCTGCTGCAGTCCTTTTCGCTGTGATATTGTGTAACTGAATGGCCTCTTGAATGTGGTGAAGACACCTATTCCTGTGAAAATATAATGATACTGAAATTTTGTTTGCAAAATGGGTCCAACACAATTAATTAATTCTCCTGTAGAAGATCCCACAAATTCAAGAATGGGTGTTAAACGTTCTGCTTGTCTTACTGCCTGAGGTTTTCAATTAGGGGACATCTCTGGCATTTTTGGAAATTACTAGTACATCCTTATGCAGTTCACGCCATGAGAAATGTTTTTTTTGTGTTTTCGCCTGATTTTTTTCTACCTCCGAATTGACCACCTACTAGCAATTTATGTGCTACCCGCAACACCTCCATTCTGTAAGGCACCTGCAAAGCAATTTGATGAACTTCAGCCGTTTTGCCATCTGCGTGATGATGTGATCGTCTCCATTTCCACATGAAAACATCATTATCAAAGTATTAACATACAAGAATACGCTCATAACATTCTTCTTTGTATGTTTCCCGATATAATTGCTTCAGTTTTTCACCACTCTATTGAAACTCAGTTAATTTGTCTTGATTTTAAAATAATCACCTTGTCCTGTTGTTACTTTTATTGTTTCAGCCATTGGATTAAAAATTGTTGCTGATGTATCTTCTTCAACTTCGTTATCTGCAATCATCGATTTCTATTCCTGTTTCAACTGGTGATTTTCTGATCTTCTTTCTTTGTGGGTGCAGTGGGAGATGAAGCAAGGGTGTGCGCATTTCACCGAGCGGGGCTGAAGATGGATCAAGCTGGGTGTGTTTCGTTTTGGTATTTTCTGGGCAGCAAGGCGGCGGGAGATTGCTCAAGGAGGGGCTGTTTCGCCAGGGCGTTGTTTATGGAAGGTGGAAATGTGAGATAACACAAGGCGAGTGTTGCGTCTTGGGCCAGATTGAAGAAGGAGCGGGCAAGGAAGATATCGCAAGTGGGGCGTGTTTGGTCGAGATATGTATGATGAGGGAGTGTTTTCATTTGGCGGGAGATAGTCCAAGATAAGCGTGATTAATCCAGGGAGTGATTCGGGGTGGCGAGTGATGACACCAGTATGGGGATGTTACGTTGAGGGAAGGGAGGCTGTGAAAGAGGGTGAAATAGGATGAGTTTCATCGGGGGTGTTTTGGGGTGGTCTTTGATAGCACACGAGTGGTGATGTTTCATTGGGGGTGTGGTGTGAGATTACTCAAGGTGGTATGCAATATTGTGGGTGCGGTGGGGCGGGCAGAGATGGACAAAGGGAGGTTGTTTCTTTGGTGGGGATGTAATGGTGCAGTAGAAGAAAGTTGTTGTGGTTCTGTTCGCCGAGTTGGGAATTTGTGTTGCAGACGTTTCACTGGAGGCTCCCAAGCACTGAGGATGTCACCGAGACAGGGGACGAAACGTCTGCAACACAAATTCCCAGCTCGGCGAACAGGAACACAACAACGACCACCCGAGCTACAAATTTTCTCCCAAACTTTGCAGTAGAAGAACACTGAAAGGGCACGAATGCTTCCTTGTGGGGAGGTTTTGGGCTTTTTCAGATCACGCCAGTGGGGGTTCTGTCAGTGGGATGTTTCAGTGTGGCATAGTTGGCACAAGCTGTCAGTGTTTTGTCATGTGGTGTGTTTCAGGGCAGCCGGAGATACCAAAAGTTGGTGTGGTATATTCACGGGCTTGTGTCAGGTAGGCGGAATATGACGCTGTACGTTTTTAATCGGTAGGGTTGCTTTATTTTGGTGGCAGGAGATGTCACTAAGTGCGGTGATGTGTCTGGGTGTGTTTTCGGTGATGGTGAGAGGTATATTTCTTCTGGGTGTTGGTTGAACAATGGATATATTGCAAGGGGTTCGTGTTTAATCGGGGGAGTGCTTCAGTGCAGCTGGTTTTAAAGCAAGGGGAGGGCTGTTTCAACAGGGAGTGTTTCAGTAATGAGTTGGTGCAATCGGTGGCATTTTTTGTTGGTCTGTGTGTTGGGAGGAGGGAAATGGAGCAAGTGGGATGTATTTCTTCCGTGTCAGGACAGTATGGTGGGGGCAGAAAGCATGGGTGTTTTCTGGTCCAGGAGGGCAGTTGGCTGGGGTGGTGATACAAGTCGCTTGTGTTTCGTCTGGTGGGTGTTTTGGTGCTGAGGAACATGGGAGCTCACGTAAGGGACTGTGTTTCATTTGGGTGGTTGTGTATCAGGGCAGCGGGAATGGCGCATGGGGCGGTATACTGGGGTCGAAGTGCTACAATGCTGTTTGAAGGACATTGCGAGAAGGTGCAACTGGGGCATTTCGTTGAGGTGGTGGTGGGTTAGGTTAGATGGCGCAAGCAGGATGTCGTTTGCGGGTGTGTGTTTGAACGTTGTGGACAGGGGAAAATGACACAAGAAGCTGTTTTGTTGCGGGTTGTTTTGGGGCAATGGAGTGGTGACAATAGCACAGGAGGGGTATTTCTTTGGGGGTTTGTTTTGGTGCAGCGGGAGATGGTGCATGGAGTTGGTGTTCAGCCAGAGTTGTGGTTTGGTGCAGCAGGAGATGGCGAAAGGTATGGGTGTGTTTCTTTGAGGGGCATGTTTCAGGATGCGGGTGATGGTGCAAGGAGGTTGTGTTTCATTGGGGGATGTAAAAGTGCAATGATAGGTGGGGCGAGGGTTTTTTTTATCGACGGGGCTGTGGAAGAGGATAGATGGAGCAAGAAGACATTTTCATCGGGGATGGCAGGTCAGGGTTGATTTTTCATCCAAGTACATGAGAGAGAGTGGGTGATTGTGTAGGAGATGCTATTTTGTTGGAGGGATATTTTAGGGCTGTGGTTGATGATGCAAGAGGGCTGTGTTTGGTCGGATGTGTGGTTCAGAGGGGTAGTGGCGGAATGTGGTAGTGCTTCATGGGAGTAGTATTTTGCGGTAGTGGATTATAGCATAGGAGTGTGGATATCGCTGGCGTGGATATTGTGGAGATAGAACATAGAACATAGAAGAATACAGCGCAGTACAGGCCCTGAAGTTGGTCCAAGGGTTCAGTGTTACATCTGAGACGGGTATTTTAGAGACACAAAGCGTGGGAAATTGAGCAACGGGGATGTGTTTTGTCAGTCCTGTCTGTTTCAGAACACAGAATAGGATGATGGCACAACGGGGAAATGTTTTGTTGTGGAGATGTTTTGGAGCGGCAGACGAGAGTGCAAGGGGAGTAGAGTAGGTGACAGGGCGAAGTATATACCACAACGGGAGTTGTTTAATCGGTGGGGCAGCTGGATGATGAGGAGTTGGCACAATGTGGGGTGTTTCATCATTCAGATGTTTTCGGTTGGCGGTATATGGAGCAAAGGGGGTTGTTTCCATGCAGAGAGATGGTAAACGTGTTAGGTGTTTCATCTGCGTGTTTTGTTTTGGAGTGACAGAATATGGTGCAAAGTGGTGGAATTTCACTGGTGTGTTATTTTGGGCGGGTGGAAGATGGAGCAAGGGGAGTGTTTCATCAGTACAGTTGCTTTCGGGTGGCAGGAGATGTTATAAAGGGGGCGTGTTTCGTCAGAGGGTTGTTTTGGCTCGGCAGATCATTACTCAGGAATGGTGTGTTTCGGCAGGGAGTGGTTTCAGGGTGGCGGGTCAGAGGTGATTGCATAAAGCAGTGACTTTCATCAGTTGGATGCTTCAGAGCAGCAGGAGATGGAGCAAGGATTCTGTGCATTTTTGGTGTGTGTAGCACACCCGGGCTGCAGGTGGAACATGGGAGGAGTTGTGCATCATTGTGATTGATTCAGGCCAGCTCGAGATGGAGCATGTGGGGAGTTAGTTGTCGACATGGGTGTTTCATGCTGGCAGGCGATTCCACAAATTGGGGCGTTTTGTCAGGAGATGTTTTAGGGTAGTGAGACGGGTTCACGCAGATGTTTCATGAGGGTTGTGTTTGGACCAGTGGGAGATAGTGAAAGGGGGTGCTGTTTCATTCGGGCATTTGTTTCAAGGTGGTGGTACGGGAGAAACGGTGTAAGTGTGGTGTTTCATCCAGGGGTTGTGTTTTGGGACGGTAGTAGGTCGTGTAAGGGACTTTTGTTGTCTCAATGGGTGTGTTTTGAGGCACGATGAGATGCCACATTAAGGGGGTGTTTCGTCAAAGATGATGGCTGGGCATGTGAGATGGTGCAAGGGGGCAAGCTTCATCAGTGAGTGTTTTCGAGTTTCGGGAGATAGTGTCAGGGGAGTGTGTTGCAACGGGTTTGTAATTCAGTGTGCATTTCAGGAGATGGCACAAGTGAGGCGTTTCATTGTGGTTATTTCACAGCGGCGGCAGATGGCGCACATCGGGGTGTTTCATTGTTGTGTGCGTTTTGAGGTGGCAGGAAGGGGAGATGGCTCAAGGGAGGGTTTCGTTGATGGTGCTTTTTTGGGAGGGCGTTTGATATTTAACCATCTGGTCCTATCTGTTTTTATGTACTCGGTTGCTGAAAACAAGCCATGTTTCCCGATGCCTCAGGAACGAATAGTATATTACAAGGGGAGCTGCATTCGCGATACGGCTAGCCCTGTTGCTGGTATAACTTCCACACCACTTTCTAACGATCATTTCAGTGTAGATTTGGTTGGTCAGTATATCACTAAGTAATCCAGACAAAGAGACGCTTGTGTGTCACCTCGTCAGTGATATCCACATGAGGTGAGGAGAGAATTCTCTTCAATTATTAATCTTTTCAGTAGTTTAGTGTGATCATCTTTACTCGCCCCCCACTCCCATCCCACTATGTAAGAAAGGGTGATCAGTTCTTCATAAATGTTGTCGCAATGGGAATAAAACTCAGAAAAGAACGCATTAGGACACGCTTGATGGCCTCTATAACCTTCCATTTCCACTCGCCGCAAAAGCCAAAGTCACTCAGATAGGAGTCGGACTTCATGAACCGATTAGGGATTTGGTAAATTAGAGCGTCCTTGTTCTATCCCATCGTATGTTGGAACGAGGTGTAGCCTGGCCCAGCATTTACTGTCTGTCTTTAACTATCCCCTTTGGAAACTGAAGAGTGAGCTGCCTTCTTGAGCCAGTGGAGTCCATGTGCTATAGTTTACACATAATGCCGTTCAGGAGGGATTTCTAAAATTTTGCCGGAACGGTTGATATATTTCCAAGACAAGGTGCTGTGTGATTTGTGGGAGAAGATGAACGAAGAAATTGACAGTGCCGGTAACCGGAGGTTTCGAAATTGTGAGGGAGCGAAGACGGGCGCAGAGGGGAAAGGTAAGCAGCAGGAATACCAGTAATAACACGGACATGTTAAGATCCGAGACGTGGACGTGTGATGGTGTGATTGAACATTTGAATTGTTGGTTAATTTGAATAAGATTGGAGAGTAGATTCATATGAACTCACTTGGAATCTGAACAATGCAAACACGAGTGAAAAAAAAGTAGGAGACAAGGAAGTTTTTATGGTAGATATAATCTTAAGGATAGTTGATAAAGATAGTATTACAGCTGTGGAAAGGACGATGGATGAAGACTCGCCATCTGAGGTAGTTTGGGCTGAGGTTAGGAATAGGAAAGGTGAGCTCACCCTGTTAGGAGTTTTTTACAGGCCTCCTAATAGTCCTAGAAACGTAGAAGAAAGGATTGCGAGGATGATTCAAGAGAACAGTGAAAGTAATAGGGTGGTTGTTATGGGGAACTTTAACTTTCC
>NW_025213124.1:18897-30797 GCF_004010195.1 Chiloscyllium plagiosum
AGTAGGCTGGGGCTGTTTTCTCTGGAGTGTTGGAGGCTGAGGGGTGACCTTATAGAGGTTTATAAAATCATGAGGGGCATGGTTAGGATAAATAGACAAAGTCTCTTCCCTGGGGTGGGGGAGTCCAGAGCATAGGTTTAGGGTGAGAGGGGAAAGATATAAAAGCGACCTAAGGGACAACTTTGTCACGCAGAGGGTTGTACCAGGGGAAGTGGTGGAGGCTGATGCAATTGCAAAATTTAAGAGGCATCTGGATGAGTGTATGGGTGGGTGGGGGTGGATTTGGGGGGATGTTGGGTGGGTGCTGGTAGGTGGGACTAAGATTGTGTTGGGATGTCTGGTCGGCATGAACGTGTTGGACCAAAGAGTCTGTTTCCGTGCTGTACATCTCTATGACTCTATGTAATAAGCCAGTTTATTAACTTCAATCAACTCCAAAATTACTGCCAATTTCTCAGTGTCATCTAATTTTTTGTGTGATGCATATGTTTTTAAATAAAGTTGATGAATCAATGGTTCCCCATTTCTTTTTCTACTATTGCTTTTGAAGAGTGGGACTGAGAACCTGCCTCTGGCCAGTGTCTAGTGCTGGATATCATTAATCTGCCCATCCCCCAGCCCTACCTTCTCCCCAAGCTTCCCTGTCATAATGAGGCTGTGACAGTGTGCTCCCTATTGAATTCTGCCAGGAACACGTACAACTCTCTGCTGCATCCAAGTAATCTGTCTTCAAGAAACGAGGCTATTTATCACAGAAGAAATTGCAGAAGCATTTGATTCTCTAAATTTGCATGTTTCACCAGATTACAACATGCAGCCCGAGTGCTTCCTGAGTTTTTCTCTCTGACTTGCCTTAGCTTGCCTATAATAGTGGCAGCGTCCCATCTGCTGCCATGGCTGAGATCTAATCCTATAGTTATGTTGCTTATTTGATGCCTTTTTCTCTATTAGTATAATTTGCAGTTTTGACTTGTTTGCATTTGGAGAAATTAGATATTGGGCACGGTGCGATACCACCTGGAAGAGGCTGCCTTACGTCATAAGGAAGGGCATACGCTGATTCAAAACATTGATTTTAAAAGCTTTTTTTAAAAAGCCTTAGTGGAATTTTACACTGTCAGATTTTGTTGCTATTTTACAAATTTAATGTCAATGATCAAGAATATCATACATTAAGTAATAAGTGGTGTCCTATAACAATCGACATCCTCTTTACTCTTGTTTTGTTCCATATCTATACTAATGATTCTTAGGATTACTAAATGGGCTACATTAGCTGATGAACATGAAAATTGGTTCACCCTGACTAAAATGCACTTTCAATTCAATTAGTTTTGATCCTGCTTTGTCCCAAAGCCACTCTGGTAGATGCCACACAGAAAGCAATCTGTTGTAGCCTGTGGCTGACTGTGACCGGCTGATTTCACTGTGACAACATCCAAGGTAGATTATGGGTCATAGGAATTTGGGTCAGTGATCCCAGGTCTTGATCCCATCTGCAGTTTTTCTAACTGTATTAAATATATCTGCAATGTGTAGACAACCTTTCTTTTCATCATTCCTGCCTCTGTTCCCTGTATTGTAGATAATGTTTTCTTTCATTCGTGCCACTTATCCAGCCTCTGGTCCTTACTGCAGTGTTTTATATCAGAAGAAGAAAAGCACTTAAGTGTTACAGTGTGTCAAGGTTATTAGCTCTCTGGGTCCAGGAGTGGGGAATGTCATTGATGTTTGATTTTTTTTTTGCACAGATATATGAAGTATATAGTGCTGTTCATATCTTTGAGATGTTCCACTGCACTCTGAAACCAACATATTACTTCCAAGTATAGAAAGATTTGTAAGTAGAATCGATGCCATTTATACAAAGCAAGCGTGCACAACTGGTAATCAAATGAATGGCAAATTAGTTTCATTTTGGTGGTTGAAGGAGGAGTTTTGTCTCAAGATTCTGGGAGAGCTCATTGTGTTTATTACTTGAATTTTTTTTAATCTTCATTGAATAGGAATTTGGGGACCAAAGTTTAAGATATTATTCGGAAAACAGCATTCACGGCAGCCTGGATTATGTGCACAACTTCAGCATTTGCACCTACTTTTTATGATTCTGAGATAAGCATGCTACCAACTGAGCGAAACTGACATTGCAACTCTAAGATTAGCTGTGCCAACATGAAATGCCAAGAAGACACTTGGAGCCTTCCCAAAGGGGACGCGGGAAACAAGAAGGAAGTATTTAATTAGAGTCCCAAGCCAATTTTGCAATGCTCAGAAATAAAAAATAGCAGAAAATAATAGAAACTATTCAGTAGATTTTCTAATATGTTTCTAGATTTCAGATTTCCAGTATCTGCAGAATTTTGCTTTTGTATAACATTGAAACTTTATTCCAGATATACTTTCGGGTTCAGCTTGATTGTCCATTCTAAAGGAAAGCTATTTCATCCCTTTATGATCTAGAGTATATCTTTATTTCTCATTCTTAATTCCTGAGTTGTGTGACCTATGCTTGGTAATAGAATAGGCTTTCGGTAAAGTCCCACATAATAGATCATGTAAAATTAAAGTACATAAAATTGCAAATAATATACTGAAATGGATAGTGAACTGGCTGGCATACAGGAACAGACTAGAGGTAAATGGGTAATTTACTGAGTGATAGCCAGTAACCAGGGCTCAGTAGTTGGACCCCAGTTATTAACAATATATATTAATGATTTAAATTAAGGAAATAAATGGAATATCTCCAAGTTTGCAGATGATACTAAACTGGGTGAGAGCATGAACTGTGTGGAGGATATTAAAGATGCATGGTTTGGACACATTGAGTGAGTTGGCAAGTGTGGCAGATGAAGTATAATGTGGATGAATATGAGGTTATCTAATTTGGCAGCAAAAGCAGGAAGGCAGATTATTTATGTACGTGGTAATAGATTGAGAAAAGGGGAGGTGCAATGAGACTTAAGTGTCCTTGTACATCAGTTGCTGAAAGTAAGCATGCAGGTGCAGCAAGCAGTGAAGGATGACTTGTTGGCCTTGTTCGTGAGCGAATTTCTTGCTGCAGTTGTCCAAGGCCTTGATGACACCACAGCTGGAGTATAATGTGCAGTTTTTGCTCTCCTTATCAGAGGATGGGTGTTCTGCTGAGGATGGAGTGCATCAAAGGTATATCAGACTGATTCCTGCAGTGGCAGGACTGATGTGTGAAGAGGAACTCGATTGGTTAGGACTATATTCACTGATGGGAGAGTCTCATAGAGATCTATGAAGCTACAAAATTCTAACATGATTAGATAGGGTAAACACAGAAAAGATGTTCCAAATGACCGGGTCGTCCAGAATCAGGAGTCCTGGCCTAGGGATATGGGATAGGCCATTTAGGATTGAGATAAGGAGAAATTTCTTCACCCAGAGAATGCTGAGATTGTAGAATTCTATGTCACAGAAAGTAGCTGAACCCACAACATTGACTGTTTTCAAGAAAGAATCAAATGAAGTTCTTAACGCTAAAGGGATCAAAGGGTACAGGGAGCAAGCTAGAACAGGGTACTGAGATGATCAGTCATGATCATATTGAATGGTGGAACAGGTCTGAAGTGCCAAATGGCCCATACATTTCCATGTTTCCACGAGTTATGTGCACCTAAGGAGACAGTGTGGCTCATTATATGAGTGTGTAAATGAATAGTATGCAGTTTTTAGTAAGAGACCATTGTTTTCTTTGGCTGAACAACAATGAAGTTGCAGCTCACTGAGTCTTTGAATTTCTGTCCTAGCCACAATGCTTATCTATCTTACCAAGATGTTTTCAAATATGAACAACTGCTAAGACACAGCCCAAAAGATCTTCTGAGAAATTAAAGCCAGACCCTTAATTCTGAGAGACTAATAGCCCACGTGCACTGAAATGCCTTCCTATGAACAGGAAAGTGTAACACACTCAAATGTCTGTTTCACCCAAGTCCGCCATAAAAGATTGCTTGGACTTTTGGGCGTAATCTGAAACCTAGTGATCTTACCTCTAAACCAAGAGTCCTACCTGCTCCAGCAGTGTGCAATAATAACAGGTTAGTTATTTGATGATTAACATGCTGCTTAGTGTCAGCCAGTGGTCTAATGCTAGGAAAAGATGATGTATCTGATTATCACTTAAAAGTTGTCATTTCAGAAATCTAATTCAAGCAAAAATCTAACGACTGGAATCATTTTCAAACATCTTGTATAGCTTCCATTCAAAGGCTGCATTAAAAAGACACACAATTTGTTAGTCAGCTAATTGGTCATAGATGACGTATAGTATGCTTTTCTACTACCACAGGGATTCATGCCTGAAAAATAAGAACCACAATCAAAGTTATTTTCCACAAACTAAACGGGGATAATATGAACCAGGATTTGGGGTATCTCCAGCCCAGAAGGGTGTTTTGTTTGTGAACTAGCTGAATAAACACTAGGTATCAAAAGTATCTTAATTATTTGATCAATTACCAACATCTCTGCAATGCCGTCATACTTTTTAGAAGCTGTTTATTTTTTGATAGCACGCAAAGTAAATTGCTTGAAACTGTATGGGAAAACTTTGGTAAAAGAAACACTCGAGCTGAGTGTCGTGCAAGGGCATGTAAAATGAAAGGGCCAAGAATGCAGATAAAGATGTGAGAGGGATAAAAACCTGAAGAATAGTCACCAGTAAATCCAATAAGGAATTTATGAGCCACTTCTTTAGCTGAGGAGTAGTAAGAACATGGGGCATGTTACTCACAAGAAGTATAGCATCATTTGCATTTAAGGAGAAGCTGGGTAAGTACATGGAAGAGAAAGTGAAATGTTGGACCAAATGGTCTGTCATTGTTATAGAAAATTTCATTGCGATTTTATGATTTCAGATTGTGGAAGAGCAATATCCAAGCCTAGCTTTCTGTGTTCGCAATTGGTTATCTGATGTAAAGTGCACATAAATTTTGAATGTAAGATCATTTTGAGTCATCCGTAGCTGTGTAATCCTAGTAATGAAAGAGTGAAACAGCAATCGCACAAATACTGAATATTTCCCACAGAACAGTGATGAAAATGCATTCAGACAATATGCCTAAATACAGCCCATTGAGGTTTTCCTCAATGAATAAACTGTTCAGTAGCCAGATGTGAAGTGGGCATCTAAATTACTCCACGATAGTCCATTTTGCTGCAACTAATGACTTATCACTGCTTCCATCTAACCAGCTCCATTAAAAATGAGTCAATTAGCATGACAACATTTTTCTTATTGGAATTAATAAACCAATCACGAATGGTATCTTGCCAATTATGCAAGTACTGTAAATCAGATAATTGACTTCACATTGTTATTTTATCAAACAGTGAGCCACACAGGAGAGAGACCTCATCTACTCTTCATGTCCAGTATTATTTGTGTGGCTTATCTTATCAGGGAACTATTAATTCTGCCTGTGAATCTTCATTTCTTTTGCTTTTAAAATTAGCCAGATAATTGGCCTGATTTGTTCTGGCCTGGAACCAGAAAGGGTGGCTTATATGGATAATTGTAACATTACAACTGTCTATGCCCATACTGTTGACTTAGTGTCTCGAGGTGGAATGTACCAAAACATTGTATTACTTCAAAGGCTGCAGGTGGTTAAGTTAGCTTCCCAATGAAAGCTGTCTTTTTTAAAAAAAAGGCTCAGCTGTCTAAAAGCTAGCCATACCCCATGGTTTATTAAAGGGTTTTGTTTTCCCTCTTCAAGCAAATTCTTTTGCTTGACAGGGCCTTTAATTTTCTGCACATTCCTTGTTTCGTTATATTATTAAACATGAAAGCAAATACTTAATATTTTGACTGTATACTTAAATAGGGAGTCTCGCATGTGGAAAAAGAGATCAATCAACCAGAAAATTAAACTATGCTTACCTTAAACACCAAGGGGTTTCATTTTGCCCCCAGCTTATGAAAATGAATATATGGCTACTTTTGGCTAAATATGGCTAGTTTTTGTCTTTAGAACCCTTTTGATCTGTATTTTTTAAAAAATGAATAGATTACAATGAAGAACACATTGACTTGTATGTGGATCATCTTAGAATGTTGCTGAACACACTTCACGTGATAGGTTACTGCTCTGATAGTGGATTGCTATCAGGAAATTTGATATATAGCCAGAAACCGTGATGATTATCTTGTGTTTTGATACAGAGACAGTTGAATCAAATCAGCTTCCGTACCTCTGTATTTGCAGCACTGCAAAATTAAAATGCTCAATGACCCTCAAAATTGACCCCAGTGGTTCCTAACTAGACTTTTCAAATAACCGGTGCCAGATTTTGTGAACAGGCGATACCAGATACCAGTTCCTGAGCAAGGACAAAAGATTTAACAATCTACTCCTCATGCAGTAGCTTTATCAGAACAAAGTTAAGCTACAAGGTAATCTAATTAATGGTTATGATTCAACCCCAGTCTTTTTTAATTCTAGGCCTCACTCTCTCAAAGACACACAGGCAAATAGATGCACTTGAGGGAAAAATAAATGAGATGTAACTGGCCAGTTCACTTAAATGGACTCCACGATCCATAACATCATCGGTATATTGCTTGGTTCTGTTGACACTGATGCATGCAGATAGCTTCCAGTAGGTGCTGAGGAATATTCATTTAATTTTTACAATTGGGATTCTGTTCTCTGAACTTTCAATACGTTCATAGTGAGAGGTCAACCAGGGAGCAATCAAACTACAGCCCTGTAGCTTTCACAGGCACAATCCTTCTGGCCAAAGTCCAATCCAAAATCCAGTTCAAACTCTGGCCTTTCCATGCCATTCTGACCGTTAACCCACGAGATCCCAGTTAACATTCAGCATCTGCTTGAGCATAAGGCTTCTCTGGAGTTGTAGCATCCATAGAGCGGGTGCTTTTTAACAAGAAATAACCTGCAATTAACTTTTAGGCCTGGTCTCAAAAACAAATGCCAGCTTGTTTGTTTGTTTTTAAGCACAAGCTGCCACTCACAGCCCAAAGGTCACGTTTTAGCTCTAAGGTCAAGTTCATAGTTCCAAACCAGAAATGATAAAACAAAGTATTGAAAAATCGGTCAAGGTTCTCACACATGATGATTATTATATAGGATTGCCAGGTGTCCCTGGAAGCAAGTAGTAACCTTTGCAAGAACTGGATACCACAAGAGGCTATGTGAACGTCATTGCAAAAGTGAGTATATTCTATAAAAAGCATAAAAGAAAAGTTTTGCCAGGAATGAAAGTTGCATGGTGTGGTATTAATGGAGAAGTAATAATTTAACTGCCTATGGAACTTAAAGGTTATGAAATTAAGAAAAGAAGTTAAAGTCTTGCCTGTTGCGCTGATCAGGATTAAGATACCAGAAACAAACTTGGGATAAAAAGGACACCAATTTTAAAAGCTCCGAAGAGGTACCAATTATTTGGTCATCGCTGACAAATGGATGCAGCAAGAACAGTAAACTGTCAATCTCATTTTTCAGCTCAGGCAAGTAGACTCTGATTGTTCAGGGTGTTGCTATGGCAAGACAACAGAGATTGGCAGTCCCGATGATTCCTGTTTTTCCCATGAAAAAGGGAAATGTATTTATGACTTCCTTTTTCCTCGATTCTGTATGAATCCATGTTAACTACTAGCACATGATCTGAAATTGGTTTCCAGTGATATACATAAGGAAAGAGTATCAAGAGAAGAGATGCTTTGCTCAGAGACCGAAAAGTAGATTTGCACATGATGGCAGAGAGCATGACTAAGTTAATAAATGATACTTTTCATCTCTCTTTATCGAGGAAGAATCTACTCCCCAGTTGTGGTGAAAAAGGAGGCAGTTGAGGATACCAGATAGGCAAGAAACTGTTTAAGCTAAGGTATTAAAAAGGCTTACATTAGTAAATTACCAGAATTGATACATCCAGGGATGCTACGAGTTGCATGAATGGTAATTACTAGTGGTCGTAATCTTTCAATCCTTCTTGAATTCAAGGCACCCATGTTTAAAAATGTTATAAAGATAAGCCAGGTTGTACAAACTGGTCATTTTATCCTCAGTATTGGAATTACATTTTGGGTGTTTTAGAATCGGACAGAATTTTCAGTCACTTGAACAAATGTGGATTAATCGAGGAAAGCCAGTATGAATTTGTCAGCAGAAAACGTAACTCCTTTGAGATTTTTTATTAAGGTAATTGAGAGGGACAATGAATGTCACAGCACAGAGAAATAGTCAACACATCATCCTGGCATGGTCCTACATCTAGAGCTACCTACACGAATGGCTCCTTTCATGTACTTTTCAAATACTTATCTAATTGATTTATGTTATCGTCTCTTCCCTAATAACCATCTGTTGTAATGCATATAATGATCTAAGCTATCCTCATTAAAACACTTATTTTTCTCCTCATCTCTCTGTTTTCTGCTGATCCTCAATATACTCCTCAATATTCCAAACTGTGGAATAATCCTTTCCCCATTCTATTCCAAATATATTAATTGTTTTGGAAACCTCTGAGACCACCTTGAGTCAGAATTTAGTGTTCCATATTCTAGTGAGAAAGCCAAGACGTTTGAACCAATTTTAAATATGTAATATAATTTTCTGGCATTTACATTTATTGTAATGCTCACAATTTCATTCTTTATGGACCACTTGCCCTTCCTTCTCCTCAGTAAATGCTAATGTCTCTGCAGTTCTCTTCCTTCAGTTTGAAGTGTCTCGTTGTTTAAGGTTTACTTTATTACTTCACTTCTAAGCATTGGACTACATCTGACACCTTTCTGCTCACTGTGCTTTCTGCCTCTGTATCTTTTTCACACTGACTTTATTCTATGCTTTGTTTATTTTTATATCAGCAAACTTTCCATCATTCATTTTGTGGCAAGACCAAATGACTTGTGTAAGTGCAAAACCAATCAGGCTTTGCTCTGGGAGACACCACTTTTAATCCTGTGTGCTTTAATTTTCGTGCCCCTCTCCAAAATCAATTTATTTGATAAGATGTTTAAATGTTCTCTTTTCAACAGTCAGTTCTAATCCACTGATCAGGAGAATTGGTTTTGAAGAGTTAGTCAGCAGGATGAGGGAGTTGAATTCACTTTCACACATTTGAAGCCAAACAACCTCCGGTTAATGAATGGTGTTAATTTAGTTCCTGCAGTCTCACTAATTCATCAAGACCCACTACCCTGATCACTTGACAGCATGTGCTATTTTAACAATTTTTCTTTCCAAAGTTAAAAATGTGCAGCAATGAAGCACATTAAAGTAGAGAATAATTTTTTTGGGACCGTCTGGCTTTGTTAAAAGAGATCCTGATTGAGAGCATCCTGCTTAGAGTTTGCAAGTAGTTCATCCTTTTGTAGATATTATGTTCATTATTTCAAGATTATTTTATTTAAATCTCTAATTGGTGCAATCTGTATCTTCACGTATTGTACTGTTTGCTCAAAACAAAAAATAACATACTTTCTAACCAAGTCAATTAATTCTGATTATGACAAACTCTTTAGTACTTCATGGGATTGAGTTATTCCAGAAAAATCTGTACTTTTGACACAATTTGTTAAAGTGTATTCCCACATTTTAAACTAATTATCATATGTACTTTATCTGGATGCCAAGTGCCTTCCGTCAGCCGTGTGACGATAGCAGTTATCTGAACTTTAGGTTAAAATTGAGGCTGTGAGGAAAGGAAAGTCCTCCTAGTTATCAAATTATCTGCATTAACTACGTTAGGACTAACATGTGGAAATGTGAATTGGGTATTGTTTGAAGTAAAGGAACCCCCTTGATGGTCATTAGCAGTACCCCCATTCTTATTCTTTTCTTCAACATTCTACATGTAACAAATGAGTGGGGGAGTAGTTTGGAGGCTGTCCTTCTGAAGGTTTGGTGTCCTACAGGTTGTATATTTACCGTTGGCCTTTCCTTACCGTTTTTCCTTCTATCAACAACAGTGATCCGTGATGCTGTCAATATCGCAGGAAAATTTTTAAATTTTCTTTCTTTTTTTCTTCTTTCAAGTTAGTGGGCATTAATAGAACCCGGGTTCTATTCCCGACTCAGGCGACTGACTGTGTGGAGTTTGCACATTCTCCCCGTGTCTGCGTGGGTTTCCTCCGGGTGCTCCGGTTTCCTCTACAGTCTCCCCCTGGACTGGGAGGTGGGGTCAGGAGACTGGAGGATTGACGTTACAGTCTCCCCCTGGACTGGGAGGTGGGGTCAGGAGACTGGAGGATTGACGTTACAGTCTCCCCCTGGGCTGGGAGGAGGGGTCAGGAGACTGGAGGATTGACGTTACAGTCTCCCCCTGGACTGGGAGGTGGGGTCAGGAGACTGGAGGATTGACGTTACAGTCTCCCCCTGGGCTGGGAGAAGAGGTCAGGAGACTGGAGGATTGACGTTACAGTCTCCCCCTGGGCTGGGAGGAGGGGTCAGGAGACTGGAGGATTGACGTTACTCTCCCCCTGGACTGGGAGGAGGGGTCAGGAGACTGGAGGATTGACGTTACAGTCTCCCCCTGGACTGGGAGGTGGGGTCAGGAGACTGGAGGATTGACGTTACTCTCCCCTGGGCTGGGAGGAGGGGTCAGGAGACTGGAGGATTGACTTTACAGTCTCCCCCTGGGCTGGGAGGAGGGGTCAGGAGACTGGAGGATTGACGTTACATTCTCCCCCTGGACTGGGAGGAGGGGTCAGGAGACTGGAGGATTGACGTTACAGTCTCCCCTGGGCTGGGAGGAGGGGTCAGGACACTGGAGGATTGACGTTATAGTCTCCCCTGGGCTGGGAGGAGGGGTCAGGAGACTGGAGGATTGACGTTACAGTCACCCCCTGGACTGGGAGGAGGGGTCAGGAGACTGGAGGATTGACGTTACAGTCTCCCCCTGGACTGGGAGGAGGGGTCAGGAGACTGGAGGATTGACGTTACTCTCCCCTGCACTGGGAGGAGGGGTCAGGAGACTGGAAGATTGACGTTACAGTCTCCCCCTGGGCTGGGAGGAGGGGTCAGGAGACTGGAGGATTGACGTTACTCTCCCCTGGGCTGGGAGGAGGGGTTCAGGAGACTGGAGGATTGACGTTACAGTCTCCCCCTGGACTTGGAGGAGGGGTCAGGAGTCAGGAGACTGGAGGATTGACGTTACAGTCTCCCCTGAGCTGGGAGGAGGGGTCAGGACACTGGAGGATTGACGTTACAGTCTCCTCTGGACTGGGAGGAGGGGTCAGGAGACTGGAGGATTGACGTTACAGTCTCCCCCTGGGCTGGGAGGAGGGGTCAGGAGTCAGGAGACTGGAGGATTGACGTTACAGTCTCCCCCTGGACTGGGAGGAGGGGTCAGGAGACTGGAGGATTGACGTTACAGTCTCCCCTGGACTGGGAGGAGGGGTCAGGAGACTGGAGAATTGACGTTACAGTCTCCCCCTGGACTTGGAGGAGGGGTCAGGAGTCAGGAGACTGGAGGATTGATGTTACTCTATGCTACTTTCTCCCCACCCCCACCCTCCTCTCACTTCTCTCTCCACCCTGCAGGCTCTCTGCCTTTATTCCTGATGAAGGGCTTTTGCCCGAAACGTCGATTTTCCTCCTCCTCGGATGCTATTTGGGAAGTGAGATGTAAGAAAGGGATGATCACCCTTTTATTGTAATTGTACTTTTGAACCCCCAGTTGAGAGAGTACAGATTTGAGATGGCCCAGGAAATCCCTTGTGGACTCAACCTGTAAGCCTCTCTTGATTTGTCCTGGAGATTGTACTTCTTGGTCACCTGGAATAAAAAAGTCTCGCTGACAGATTAGTTTAATTTTAATCATCCCCTTTATTTACTAATGATACTATTAGAGTTACAACATAATACTGATACATATAAGCTAAACTAACCGGTTTCTAA
>NW_025213125.1:0-294 GCF_004010195.1 Chiloscyllium plagiosum
CCTTTCAGAAGCACGTGGAAGGGTGGAACGTGTGCAGAAGAGATTTTCCAGAATGTTGCCTGGTATGGAGGGAAGGACTTGTGGGGAATGGCTGACGGATTTTATGTTTTTTTCTTTAGAGAGAGGTAGGTTGAGAGGTAACTTAAAGGAGACATAGCAGATGATTAGAGATTAGATCAGATGGACAGTGAGAGCCGTTTACCTCGTAAGGTGATGGCTACCACCGGGAACATAGCTTTAAAGAGAGGTGTGATAGATAAAGATCAAGAGTGTGGCGCTGGAAAAGCATAGCAG
>NW_025213125.1:535-3016 GCF_004010195.1 Chiloscyllium plagiosum
CTATTTTAACCGGCTTGGGCACATTGTCCCCATTCCTGATACGATCCCCATGTTCCACACCGACCACATTCGCTTCCCCCAGCTTTCTCACACACATACTATCTTCATCACCGTCGCCATCCTCATCCCACACACCACCTCCAAGGATCACATTCTCCCATTCCCCACCGATCGGCATGCAAATCCTACACCCCATACTGCCAACACGTCCCACCATGCCATCCCAAACCGCATTCTCTGCATCATCCACTTCCACCACATCATCCCGACCTCCAACACAATCCCTACTTCTCTGGGTAGAACTATCCCCATTCATCACACCAATTACCCCCTCAAAATCCACATCCCCAAACCCATTCCATTCTTCTCCATTCCTATCCGTCAAAAAATTCCCGAAATTGTCAAAACGCAAATCTGCCATTCCATCCTCATTCTTCAGAGCATCCCCACCAGTATGCACTACATGCTCACCATCCATTACAGCTGCCCACTGCCCATATATCCCCTTCTAACATACCAGCCCTGTCCACCACAAAATCCTCTTCCACCAAAACATCCCTGACCTCCACAGCATCATCAACTGTTGTCACACTGTAGGCATTTTAATATTATAACTCTGTCAGTGTACTATGCACGTTGAAATAAAGGGAGAATTCGCGAAAGGATGCCAAACTTCATGGAGCTATTTTAGTGCTGACGAGAGAACTATCTGCTTCTGCAGAGATTCTCTCGCAACAATCATCTTTGAGTTGGTGTAATAATTTCTGTCGTCGTGCCACTATTTCAGAACTTGCATCGTTCGATTATGCAATCGAAGACTTGGCCCAGTTTGTGGAATTAATTCATTATTTTTACTGCACAAATGTCATTGTGGCAGATGAAAAATAATTGCTTTGCCTCACTCAGGGCATATGCTGAACCGAGAGATAATAGGTGAGCCCATACTAAAACACCAAAATAAAGCTAAACCTTCACCAAAACGTTACATTTTATCAAAGTTCTCTGACAAAATTGGAGTTGCTGTTGATATGTCAACTCAAGAGATCAGAAGTGTCCCACTCATCCTCAACTGAGTAAGACAACTGATAAGCAAGGGTAGTGTGTGCCTTGAAAAGTGCATCTAATACTGGCTTGGTGCAGTTAAATTGATCTGCAGCTCGAAATCAGAACAAAGTAAAATAAACGTCTGGATAATTGGTCACATAATTCTCACGGAGAATGATACCGGCACGTCCGTATTGGAGGTCATGGTCCCAGTCTTAAGCAAGACTTGCTTTGTACAGCAACGATTACATTTGCTGAAGATCTCAGAAGGCTGAGAATTTATATCAGAGAACCTAGCAGATTAACTGTACAATTTAGTTTCTGGTCTCTTTTGAGAAGCTGTTGATTCACTTACCATTGTTTGTCATGAATACCTCGAGCCAAATCTTGATGGGGTGCAATTGGTTGAGAAAGATTAAACTTGATTGGCTCAACACTTTTCGATTAGAAAATAACTGCCTGAGTAAAGTCCTAATTAAATATCCGGAGGTTTTTCAGGAATGGCTTGGGACTATCAAAGGGAGCAAAGCCACCTTGCATGTTGACCAGGAAGCAATTCCATGATTCTGCAAGGCCCATCCAGTACCATTTGCATTACAGGCAAAAGCAGAAATCAGAAAGTTGGAAAGCGTAGAAATCATCAAACCAGTACAGTTTGAGGAAGGGCAGGACCGGTTGTACAGATTGTGAACCGAAGTGGGGTTTGCCTTTCTGGGGATTTTAAAGAAACGATAATCGGCTTTTCTAAGCTGGGTAAATGCCCGATTGTTCGCAAAGAAGATTTATATGCAAGGTTGAAACTTTATTGCTGGAACAGCACAGCAGGTCAGGCAGCATCCAGGGAACAGGAGATTCGACGTTTCGGGCACAGGCCCTTCTTCAGGAATGAGCAGAGAGTGTTCAGCAGGAGAAGATAAAAGGTAGGGAGGAGGAACTTGGAGGAGGGGCGTTGGAAATGTGATAGGTGGAAAGAGGTAAAGGTGAAGGTGATAGGTCGGAGTAGGGTGGAGGCGGAGAGGGCAAGAAGAAGACTGCAGGGCAGGAAGGCGGTGCCGGGCTGGAAGGATCCGGCGGAGACAAGGTGGGGGGAGGGGGGAGGAAGAAACTGGTGAAGCCCAAGTTCATCCCCTGTGGTTGGAGGGTTCCCAGTCGGAAGATAAGACGCTCCTCCTCCGACCGTCGCGTTGTTGTGGTTTGGCGGTGGATGAGTCCAATGACCTGCATATCCTCGGTGGAGTGGGAGGGGGAGTTGAAATGCTGTGCTACAGGGTGATTGGGTTGGCCCAGAGGTGCTCTCTGAATCGCTCCGCAAGTAGGCGGCCTGTCTCCCCAATATAGAGGAGGCCACACCGGCTGCAGCGGATGCAGTAGATAATGTGGGTGGAGGGGCAGGTGAATCTGTGGCGGATATGGAAGTTTCCTTTGGGGACTTGGAGA
>NW_025213125.1:3304-8428 GCF_004010195.1 Chiloscyllium plagiosum
GAAGACAAATAAAGGACATTCAGAGAACTTGATACGTTTAAACGTTTCTCCAAGGCAGATACACGCATTAGGAGGGAAGACTGTCTATTCCTGGCACCCCACATGATTGACGTCGGCTATGGAGACCAATCGACCAGGTAAACCAGTTCAAAGATAAAGTGTTGGCCAAAACAGGTGCCTCAGCTTCTCCGCCTGAATTGCAGCTTAGGTCATTCCTTGAGTGCACACAAATACAAGTGGGAACACAGTCCGAGTAGTTAATAGGCAAACGATGATGCATTGTGCTACTTCACTTTCACGACGACACCACAAGAAGAGGACCTCCGAAGAAGTGTTTCAAATTTTGCGGGCACTCTTCCATTCATAGACAAAACGTTTTGAGCTGGAAAGGCACAGCAGGTCTGGCATCTACCGAACAGAGGGAAAGATGGGCTTTTGCAGAAAACGTCGACTCGCCTGCGCCTCGGATACTGCCTACCTGCTGTGTTGTTTGCAGCAGACGCTTCGATTCTGACTTTCCAGCATCTGCAGTCTTCACTTACCCCTCCAGTAAAAGCTGAGAATATCCTACTGTGGACATAAAAAGTTCCTGCCATGGACAAACTAATACACCTGGTTGTAATGGTTCAACAATAGTTATCATAACTGTAATTGAAACTTTCATTGACCCGGCGAGAACAGATCACCATAATGTACAACGTTTTATTATGGCGAGCAGGAGGTATTGTCCTGACCAAACGTCGTTGATTCATAATGGCTGAATCGCTCCAGGAGTTATCCAGGGGTATTCAAAATGAAGATGTTGGCGAGTCATTCTCCCTGCCGGCCAAGTTTGGATGCTGATGTATCTCTTGTTTATGGGGCAATTCCTGCCGTGCCAGCAAGAAATCGAATTGCTACCAGGATTTTCTCTTCATTCGTGGAAACCAGATGAACGCCGACCTCAGTTAGACGCCAACTCTGACGGCCCTTTCACATGTGCCATGTTTTTGATCATTTGTGAACACCCATTCACAGTGGGTGGACGGATGGAGAGATCATTCGGCATAAAAGAAAAAGACGATTGAAAAGTTGTGAACATCTTTTTCAATACCCAGACTCCCAGAATTGTTTGCCACAAAAACGGGTCATAATTTGCCAGTAAGATAAAGTCGAATGGCATTCAGCGTGTACCGTCAGCTTCATATGATGCATTATCCAATGGTCGAGCTGAACGAATAGTCCAAACTTTGAAGGCAGGCTTAAGGAAGCAGCCAAAGCTTCAATTGATATCAAACTGTCTGGATTCCTGATTAAGTTTATGTCCATCCTTCACGCAACTAAAGGCACGGCACCAACAGAATTGTGCATGTGCAAAAGGCTCTACAAAAAGAATACATCTGATCTTTCCGGACCTGGGCTTCGAAGCAGGAAGTGTGGTTTCAGGGTGTGAAAAGGCATCAGGAAAAGAGATACCATATGTGATACGAACGTAAGCGAGAGAAGCAGTTTACATCGGGTGAAAGCTTTGGTGTAAAAAACAAAATAGTTTCCCTGCATTTGTGAGAGGCATAGTGAACGTGAGGTCATGTCCGGTGACGTACAAAGTTTGGGTCGGAGTGTCAGTCGTGAACAATCATTTGAACCACATGAAAGCCGAAATCACGGAGACAGGCGAGCAGCAAAATATACCTTGGCCACTGAGAACATCCGAAAAGGCTGTCAGATACTGCATGGTCAAAGATTTCTCTAAGGCAATGATGGGCACATCAGATCTCACAGCCCCGACGCTGTTACACATGAGAATGTGATAGTATGGATTCAAGATGTGGATTATGGTCCAGTCACCAGTCTGTGAGGGAGAGTAAGATGAATCAGACGTGATGCAAAGATGTCTCGGTAGAAGCGAAATATAAAAGAACAGGTCAAAATCCCAGATCTCAGATGGGGAGAAATGTAGCAATTGCGATTTGGATAAATATAGCGAATGAGTCTCCTAAAAGCCATTACTAGCCTGGACAATGGGGAGTCCTGGCTGAATGATATAAATAGGACTGTCAAAAGTACTGTGTTCTAGTAGCCAGTTCTCAGCCTACGGTATCTGGAAATGTACAATGCATCAGTTAATATAGGGCAACTTGTTTCAAATACAAAGCTGTGAAATCTGATTATTTTTTTCTGAAAATGAATTGGAATGACCTGTTCAGTTCACTCAGGTAAAGGCAGCAATACATTCAACTCAGCTTGCCATTGATTGGGCTTGCAGGAGCTCTTAAGATACATTGGCAGAGAGTTTCCAATTATTGACACTGCGTTTGCAGCAAAAATCTCATCTCATCGGGAACATTGTCACCAAATCTTCTAATCTGCTGCCATTCGACATCCTGATTACATTGTTCTGAGGCCATCTACTTGAATATGGGGTCCCTTCCAGACTCTCCTGAGAGATATGCCAGGTGCAGGCATCATTACTGGCCTATTATCATTATCTTTTTGTCAGTAGTTAAATAATTCCCACTTGCCTGGATTATTAGTGTACCAACAGCTCTCTTGGACCTTGACACGTATCTCTGCAAAATAAAAAAGAACTGGCAGCAGTCAGAAACAGCTGAAACAAAGTCACATAAATTCGAAGCTGAACCGGACAACAGCGCTTCACAGGAGGCTACGAAGCACTAATGACGTCATACAAAAAGTGGCTGAAATGTCTGACAAATACCAACCAGATGTACGAGCCGACAAACAACATACCTAATAAAGGAGGCTTTGGGCACATCAGTCAGCGCATTGAGTTGGGAATTCGGTCAGTTACATTGTGATCGTACAGGAAGACGATGACGCAGCATTTCGAGTATTGTACTCAGATTTGGTCACTTCGCTACAGGAAGGATGTTCAATTGGAAACACTGCAGCAGAAATTTACAAGGATGTTAGCAAGGACTCAACGGACTGAGTTATAGGGCGTGGCTGGGCAAGCTGGGACATTTACTTTGGAGAGAAGGAGGGAATCTTGCAGAAGTGTGCAAGATCATGGAAGGAATGGATAGCGTGAATGAACTCAGTTCTTTCCTTCGGTTTGGGAACCGAGGACGAGAGCAGACCAGGTTAAGGTAAGAGGGGAAAGAATGAATCTGTGGGGCAACAAGTTTACGCAAAGGGTGGTATGTGTATGGATAAGATATCTGTGAAAGTGACTGAGGGCGGTTCTTTAAAAACAAGTAAAATGCATTTCAACAAATACATTGGTAGGAAACGTTCAGGAGTATTAGTGTCAAGTTCTTGGAATGAGATTACTGTGAATTGATATTTTGATCAACATGGAGCAGATTGGGGTGAAGGAGTCGGACCTTGCTATTGTACGACTCTGTGTCGAGATCCTTCAGTTAAAACATTCAGATTTCACTATGACCTTAAGATAGTTTTTTTTTCAGACTTTTTAAAATATAATTAAGAAACGTTGAAAAAGTGGTGCAGATGAGTATGCTCAAAGCCAAAAAAGTAATAATCATTTGAGGCCTTTTTTTTTGCAATTCGGAACAATTGCCTCAGATTCAATGGTTGGAGTCCAGCTGGCACAGAACCAGAACTTTTGTCTTAGCCTTTTGCAGTTGCTGGTGTCCTAATGCTGGATGTCAAAGATCTTATTTGTGTCTCGAATACAGCAAAACGCTGGCTTCTCTTGCAGCTGCTAGTATTGCATGACTGGCAAGATATGATATTGGATTAGCCTTTTCCAAAGGCTTCATGGAACGTTCCAACATTGGAAGTGTTAGTTGGGATCATCGACTCACGACATGTGAAAACAGTCTATTTGGTCCAACAAATCCACACCCACCCTGCAAACAACATCCCAGCCAAATGCATTCCCAACTCATTCTCCTGGCGAATGCATCTAACCTGCAGATCCCTGAAACTATGGGCAATTTAGCTTGGGCAATTTATCGAATCTGCACATTTTTGAATTGTAGGAGGAAACCAGAGAATTCGGAGAAAACTCACGCAGACTAATCAACCAATGTTGGATAAAACAAAAATAAGAGCAAAAGAGGAAACAGTAGATATTTTGAATGCAGGGAAAATCGATAATTTACAAGGAAAAGATGGAAAATAAATTAAATACTTTGTTTCAAAAAGCATGCACAGAAGTCGAATCTGAATGTATTCCAAAATGCTTTGAAGAGGTGACAAGTAGGTTAGACAAGGGAAACCCAGTGGATGTGGTCTATCTAGACTTCTAAAAGGCCTTTGATAAGGTGCCACACGGCAGGCTGCTGAGTAAGGTGAGGGTCCAAGGAAGGACATACTGGCACTGGAGCGTGTCCAGCAGAGATTCACACAGATGATCCCTGGAATGGTAGGTCTAACATACGAGGAACGGCTGAGGATCCGGGGATTGTATTCATTGGAATTTATAAGGTTAAGGGGAGATCTAATGGAAACTTACATGATAATGCATGGCTTGGAAAAGGTGGACACTAGGAAATTGTTTCCGTTTGGCCAGGAGACTAGAACCCGTGGGCACAGCCTTAGAATTAGTGGGGGTGAATTCAGAACAGAAATGCTGAGACATTTCTTCAGCCAGAAAGTGATGTTCCTGTGGAATTCATTGCCGCGGAGTGCAGTGGAGGCCGGGTCGCTAAATGTCTTCAAGGCAGAGATTGATAAATTCTTGATGTCACAAGGAGCTCAGGGCTACTGGGAGAATGCGGGGAAGTAGAGTTGAAATTCCCATCAGCCATGATTGAATGGCAGAGTGGACTCGATGGGCCGAATGGCCTTACTTCCACTCCTATGTCTTATGGTCTTACGCTAGGCTTTGAAAAGTGTCGTCTTGATGTCGAAATGACGATTATCGAATTTTCAGTTGGAGAACTAATGGAAAGAAGTTCACCAAATTGTATTGATAATGTGTTATAGAAAGAGGGTGCAATAGATAGCACATGAATTACCAAGAGGATGTCATTATGGAGAAATTAAATCTGAAGCCAAAGCAAACATATTTTAATTACCCTGGTCTGGCTAAAGATGTGGTTGAAATTTGTTGGTTATGTCATACGTGTCAGATCATTGTCAACCCTCAGAAACGACAAAGCTCGTACCCTTAACAAATTTGAGGAAACATTCACGAGAGTATTGATTTTTTTT
>NW_025213125.1:8766-30807 GCF_004010195.1 Chiloscyllium plagiosum
GTTGGGATAAAAGATTCTTTTTCGGAATGGCAGCCGGTGACAAGCAGTGTCCCGCAGGGTTCAGTGTTGGGGCCGCAGCTGTTCACATTATATATTAATGATCTGGATGAAGGGACTGAGGGCATTCTAGCGAGGTTTGCCGATGAAACGAAGTTAGGAGTACAGGCAGGTAGTACTGAGGAAGTGGGGAGATTGAAGAAGGATCTACACAGTTTGGGACAGTGGTCCGGGAAATGGCTGATGGAATTCAATGTGAGCAAATGCGTGGTCTTGCACTCTGGAAAAAAGAATACAAGCATGGACTACTTTCTTAAGGTTGAGAACATTCATAAAGCCAAAGTACAAAGGGACCTGGGAGTGCTAGTCGAGGATTCCCTAAAGGTAAACATGCAAGTTGAGTCCGTGATTAAGAAAACGAATGCAATGTTGTCAGTTATCTCAAGAGGGTTGGAAAATAAAAGCACCGTTGTGCTACTGAGACTTTCTTAAGCTCTGGTTAGAACCCATTTGGAGCACTGTGTCCAGTTTTGGTCCCCACACCTCAGGAAGGACATACTGGCACTGGAGCGTGTCCAGCAGAGATTCACACGGATGATCCCTGGAATGGTAGGTCTAACATATGAGGAACGGCTGAGGATCCGGGGATTGTATTCATTGGAGTTTAGAAGGTTAAGGGGAGATCTAATAGAAACTTACATGATAATGCATGGCTTGGAAAAGGTGGACACTAGGAAATTGTTTCCGTTAGGCCAGGAGACTAGAACCCGTGGACACAGCCTTAGAATTAGTGGGGGTGAATTCAGAACAGAAATGCAGAGACATTTCTTCAGCCAGAGAGTGATGTTCCTGTGGAATTCATTGCCGCGGAGTGCAGTGGAGGCCGGGACGCTAAATGTCTTCAAGGCAGAGATTGATAAATTCTTGATGTCACAAGGAATTCAGGGCTACGGGGAGAATGCGGGTAAGCTGAGACAATTCCCCGTTCACTGCAAACACGGGACTGGGACGTTCAAATTTGTGTTTTCCGATGTGCACAATTTGTTTGTAAAACCTCTCCGCTCATAGTAACACAGTTTTTCTCCCGTTTCCCTGTTTATTTCTTTCCTTACCGTATCCTTTCCCTCCATAACTTCCCGAACATTCATTAAAGCGACTGTGCGCCGCGCGCGAGGGTGATCACATGGTTTGGTTTAGTCTCCAGCTAAGTTTTAACTTACTTGCGATACAATTAGTAATATGACTTGTGTTATAAAGTTAGTTATACAGTGTAAAGGTATACAGCCGCTCTTACTGTCAGGAATTCATAATTAATGGGCAGGTAACATCATGTCTTGAACTTAGTTCCTAAAACTAGCTAACGTCACATCTAAGTCTAAATACTTTTCTATAATGCGTTTTAATAGACATTTGTTACATGTATCTAACTTACATTGCAATTTTACCCCATGATATTCAAAAGTCTGTAATTAGAATCATTGTTTATTGTTCTGAGTAACTTTAAAATAATAGCTATTCCTGACAAACGAAATCTGTCTGTTGTCCTGATGGCTGATGAGTGAGTTAATTGGGCCACATTCTGCAGCTGCTGTTTATTCATTTACTGGGATATTTATCCTTTCATGAACGATGATCGGGGATTGTCGTTTGTCTGTATGCCTGCTGGTATTTTCTGGAATGCAGTACTCCTGGCATTGGAGTAGGTCTACTGAAAGTGTTTTTGTTTTAATTAAAGGCTGGAACAGACTGCTATTCTTGTTTATCTCCCTTCTGACAGGTGCTTCGTTTTGTTTGTCGGGCATTCTGTAGTATCCAACAATGACCATTCTGTTCCAGATGGGTGCAGGCCACCCCTACAACAGCACATCAACTAGGATCCCAGTATTAAAATCAAAATCAGCATTCGCTGCCATTAGTATCTGCACAGTACAATACGTTTCCGTCACTGAGCCATAATTCCACACTTAAAGCTGGATGTACTGCATTTGATCAATTATTAAATATTAGATATAAGCAACATTTAATCTTAAAACCATTTATTAGCAAACGTAAAAATGATTTGAAATTTCATATAGCTGTACGTGATGTGAAGAAATGAACAGTAATTATTGGAGTGTAGAACAATTAGATGTGTCTTAATTTATACGACCGAATATTCATCCAATGATTTATGTGAACATTCAAATGAGAAAGGAACAGATATTATCTGTGAGTGTTGGATGGGGAATCATTGTGGTTGTTGACCTGGAATAAAAGATCTATTATTCTTTGTAATATTGGCACTAAGAAACAATAGATTAAATAAAATGTGAATTTGACGATTTTTTTTATAAAACCTAAACTGATTACTGTATGATTGTTTGAATGACAATTAATTGATAATTAATTTTAGAACTTTGGCAAATAATCAATATTTCCAACGGGTTTGCTGTGATGTTGATTAGATATTTCTTAACATCAGTCAACTGAGAATTAAAATGCTGGCATGATGGTTTGTAAATAACATTAGACATTCAGTGAACATTGATCAGAAATGGTTTGTCATTCATAATTCTCAGATCTTAAAGAATTCTATACTTGGTGTCTCTGCTTTTATTCTGGGGAATAAAATTATATTATATAATAACAAATTATGTATTATATTTACTTCATGCAATGTTTTCATATCATCATTATTTAGAAATTTGAGTCAGCATTACACAGAAAAATAAGGTAATAAGGAACATTTCTTTTCACAGAAAAATACAGTCAACAGCATTTATCAAGGTTTTTGTTTGAATATTGTCTCTGAATGAACAGAGGAATACGTTTAATGGGGACATGTTCATAATGTAATGAGCCACAATTATATTTTTATCATAAGTTTTGGACTGGAAACCTATCAGAAAATTTGCCTCTGTTCAAGACTTACTTCATCTTGATACATGTTACGATTAGCATTCTCAGCCACAAATAATAGTGTCATCATTGGTGTGGGAAAGCTGTAGTGGGTAAATTGGTGTCACTTACATATCTTTCGATCTGGTCAGAGCGTGATGTTTGCTGTGGTATATAGATTAGAACAAAGCTCAGTGTGAGTAAGCACATGGGCAGCGGAGTGTCGGATGTGATCAAGGCTACACGGAGGTTGAAACTGGGCGATAGATTTCTTTTTTACAAAGTCAGTGATACACTTCCCGTCAGCCTCCTGGTCGACGCTCCCACTCTTCCAGCTGCTGTAACGAGAATGGAAGTCTCCGACGCTCAGGATAAGTTTTAAAATCAGTGGCTCACGTGATGAGAAAAAACGAAACAAAGAAGTATTATTTAAAGAATTCTTCACCACCTAAACCGGAAACACTATGGTAGTGCCAATCAATATTTGGTGTAGTAAAATCACCAACTATTGCAACGTTATTATTTGTACATATGTCTGAGATTACACGACAGGTTTGTTCCTCAGATTCGCTCTGAATGTTTGGGGTGTGGGGCGTGGGCTGCCTGGACTGATCATTCATTTCTTATTTCTAATTTTTAAGGCATAGATTTTTCATTGCATGATTTTTAATAGAATTATTTTCACTTAATGCAGCAGTGTTTTAAGCTTTTTGCGTCTGTTTTTTTACTTTAACCCTTAGCTGCTCATATTCCTTCACGATAAGGTCTTTCCTCTTTGTACCTGTAAAAACAACTGGATCATTTTCTCCCATGGAGGAGAAAGTGAGGACTGCAGATGCTGGAGATCAAAGCTGAAAATGTGTTGCTGGAAAAGCGCAGCAGGTCAGGCAGCATCCAAGGAGCAGGAGAATCGACGTTTCGGGCAGACTCGAAGGCTCATGAAGGGCTCATGCCCGAAACGTCGATTCCCCTGCTCCTTGGATGCTGCCTGACGTGCTGCGCTTTTCCAGCAACACATTTTCAGCTCATTTTTTCCCACTCCAACCTTACTCTGCAGTGCAGATGAGAGATCGTGAACCCGGTCCCCAGGCAGGCAAGATAGCCTTCGGGAATCTCGATCCAAGCAACAGACAGGAGTGTTTATTTTCCTAACTAGTCTATCCCTGATAACGACTACACTTCCCTTTTCTTCACCATCTTGAACGGCTCCCTCGACCACAGCGCTGTAGTCAGTTTGATCATCTCCCCGACAGCCCCCTACTCTGAACCACATTCAGAACAAGAATGTCAAACCTATTAAGCGAGCAAAAGCGTTAAGGCTTCTGCAGTACTACCGTGTGGTTCCCTCTACTTACATCACTCACAGGCACACCCTTTTATTCCTGACCACTGATCGAATTTGAGGAAGTTAATCGAAGGAGTGAGACTTCATCCTGAAACTGAGTGTCAAAGTAAATCCTTTTTTTCGATCCTGATGTGTGGCCGTGCTCGGATCTCAGGCTGCAGCTCATACATTTGAGCCTGTGTTCCTTCAGCAACCAACAACTGGTGTGTATGTGGCCAATACGAACCTCAATGCGATTCACCAGCTTCCACTTAATGCATTGTTCACACAACCCCTGAACTGGCATACGTGTTTTAATTACTTTCTACTTAATATGCTTTGTAAGATTTTGTACTGATAGAACGTCCACCATTGTTAGGGAAATTGATCATGCTCAGGAGACGAGAATTAAGTGAGTGCAGACATCTTGAAAGATTGTGTGGCTGGCAGAGAATACAGAGATTGAAACGATGGCTTTTGGAGAGGGATTTGAAAATAAGGATAAGAAGTTGATAAACTGTTGCTGTAGCTCAACTGGCGAGGTCACTGATCTCAGGTTTTTGAGAACAAAGCTCAGTGTGAGTAAGCACATGGGCAGCGGAGTGTCGGATGTGATCAACGTACACGGAGGTTGAAACTGGGCGATAGATTAAGAGAGTGTTAGGTACAGTCAGTGGCGAAGGAAGGAAATGTAATATGAGAAAGAAACGTTACATAGCCAGTAATTAGGTTTGGGATACGTTGTGTGGAACAGTGGTTTAGTTAAGTTCAGTTAAGAGAATTAGAAAATTATTTAATTCGAAGAACATGCAAGATTGCAGTGAGACGTCAGGGAAATGATACAAAGACAGAGAGAGTATTAGGAGAATCGCGCTGACACAATGGTCTGAATGGCCAGGTTTTCTGCTTTAACAATCCTGTAAATCATAATTAGTCATTGAATCTCCAAATGGTCAGTTATGAAGATGGGTCCAGTGCTGGATTTTCGGTCCGCTTGCACAAGCATGATCAGATGAATGTTTTGTAAATTGGTTAGCTAGAGTGAAACATCAAACATATTGCTGTCTCGAGATGCAGATTTTATTTCGTTTAAAAACGTTTCTGAAAGAAATATCCAAAGTAGAGTTTGAATTGCGCCGAAAGGAAAAGGGGAAATGGGGGACATCAATTTATAACTTTCAGGGAAAATAAAAGAAAAATGTTTAACAAAAGCTAGAATTTTCTGACTGAATTGCTATTCTTTCTGTACACACTTGAACATTATAAATCCTTTTTTCAAGTAGATTACAAAGAGCGAATTTGCTTGTCGGAAAATTAAATCATGAGTCATGCTGAGATCTGAGAGAGTCACTTGATTCATCAATACATGGATTTTACCTTTCAATGTGTTCAGTGCTATCGAATCTCTGCAGTGTGGAAACAGGTCATTTGGACCAACTTGTCCACACCAATTCACAGCCATGCAGATTGTTCAAACTTCTCACAGACAGTCGCCCAAGTCTGCATTTGAACGCAGGCACCGAACACTTTAAGGCAGCAATTCTCATCAATGAGTCACCATGCCTCCCTCCTCGGAATGTCCCGACACAGAGACATAGAGTGAGTGACAGAGTGAGTGAGTGTCCCAGTGAACAGTCTGTGAAAGAAAACGTTAGCCAGTTACACAAACGTAAAGTAAATTGTTTCCAAACTTCGCAGGTTACCCCTTAAACACATGTGATTACTTGATGTTTGCAGAGAATAGACTGCATTCACAATGAATTGACACAAATGTAACGCATTTTCTCAACTAAGTCAAGAGCATCCTTATTAAAGTCACGATAAGGATCGTGGATCTTAATGGTGAAGATCATTACCAGGGCATAATCCCTTCTGTTCCTTGGATGCTGCCTGACCTGCTGCGCTTTTCCAGCAACACATTTTCAGCTCTTGCATCCAAGACTTACCGAATTTCCCAGCATTTTTCAAGGCGACCCCATGCATCACTGAATACTGTGGATAATTTAGCGTTGCCAATCCACTTAACCTAAACATCTTTGGACTGTGGGAGGAAAACAGCACATAGCCATGCAGATTGTTCAAACTTCTCACAGACAGTCGCCCAAGGCTGCATTTGAACGCAGGCACCGAACACTTTAAGGTAGCAGTTCTCATCAATGAGTCACCATGCCTCCCTACTAGGAATGTCCCGACACATAGACATAGAGTGAGTGACAGAGTGAGTGAGTGTCCCAGTGAACAGTCTGTGAAAGAAAACGTTAGCCAGTTACACAAACGTAAAGTAAATTGTTTCCAAACTTCGCAGGTTACCCCTTAAACACATGTGATTACTTGATGTTTGCAGAGAATAGACTGCATTCACAATGAATTGACACAAATGTAACGCATTTTCTCAATTAAGTCAAGAGCATCCTTCTTACAGTCAGGATAAGGATCGTGGACCTTAATGGTGAAGATCATTAACACCTTCGCTTTCCTCCTCTTAGTCTCAGAGCAACAGTTATGAAAGCTGTTTGTGAATACACTTGGGTTGTTCTTCGGGCATCTTTGATTTTTCATGAGGTATTAAATAACATTGATATTGTATTCCCTTAGAGCCTCAAAGTCCGTGGGATAAGGGTTTTTAGCTTCTCTCTGACTATGGTGTGCAGACATTCACCATCTTTTGAAATCCCTGACTTTTTCTGTCCTCTGGCCTGAGCTCCTGTGACTGCACACGTGAACACTTATTTATCACATTCTGGAGTTAGAGCAGAGATGAAGCAGTTCCTTCAATTTCAGTGTTCTTCGGTATGGACAGGTTGGTTTGATTCCCTTAGAATTTGGCCACAATAATTCTGTGATTAAACCATTTATTGTTCTTGGGACAGGAACAGAATTTGAAGAGTCAGTGGTCAATGAATGCTAAGCCATAGCTACCAACTTGCCTCCCATTCACTTCCAGTGTTTGCTCGCAAACCAGCAACTGGCAGATTAACCATCGCAACAGGAGACAAACGCACTTCTTAAGAGATTAAACTGACTTGGAATGATGAGCCAACATTCAGCTCAAAAAGCAAAGTTTCAAAAGAACATTGTCTGTTGAGGGTGTCAAACACACGAACTGATTGTAAAAATCTCATACTCTACTTCGTGAGGTAACTGGGCTCACAGTCAGGCTGCATCTGCATTTCGTATCAAGGCCATGTAACTGCTTAAATGCCATACACTGAATTAAATTGATCACCAGAGGACCAAGGCACTCATGATTTCTACATAGAATCAATGAAATCATTGAGTTTCCAGTTTGCTTCTTGCTCAGCAATGATATCTGGCTGATCAGCATCTCTGCCTGGACTTAAAGTTGTTCGTATGTTTCGTGTCTTTACTTTGAAAACAGATTCACTTCAATATCGACAAAACTGAATGAGAAGCCTAACAACCAAACAACAGAACCTAAGTCGCTTCCTAACGCCTATCCCCAGCGGTCACGTTCAGATTTGCAAAGATTAGTCATTAAATAACGTAAAGGAAATAAGCAGTTTATAACAATTAGGGAGTTGGTGAGTGACCTTGATGGGTTACTGGTTCCACGCCTTTGTAAAAGCCGCTCATAAGTTTTATGGTGAGGACATATCTCCCTCCATTTTCCTGACTTGCGCTTGGTGTAACGGGAGGTTTGCACCGGGTTGCACAATCTTATATCCCATGGATTTACAGGAGGCCACGAGTGAAGCTGCATTTTTGTTTCTCACTGACAGAAAAGCATTGGAGCATATGGACTGCAATTTTGCTATTTTTCTGTTTTTCTTTGCCCTTCCATATGGAGTTAACTAATGCAAACCACTAGCAGGGTTCTTTGAAACTAAGAATATCCAGTTTCTAATCATTCAAGTGCAGGAATGCAGTCCATAAATTGTGTTGCTGTTGTATTTATAAGAATATTGGGATCAAATGCCTGAGTATTTCTGTACGAGATATTTCAAGAACAGTGAATAATGGAGACTATTTTCTTGCAAACAATACCCCAGTGACAGGCCGAAAATGTGCATTAAGGAACCCGAAAGATTGTCAGAACATAGGAACGGTAGTAGGCCATTAAGCCCATCGAGCCTGTTCCACCAATTACAGAAATCAAGTTGTTCTGAGACCAAAATCCGTTTGGCACATGGCTCTTCGTATCTTAAATAGCTCTCTCAGTTTTGATTTTAACAAATGATCCCGAATCCACTATTGCAAGAGTTTTCCAAACATCTGACAATATCTATTATTAAAGTGCTTCCGAATACATCTCCCTGGTGGTGTGATGCTCATTCTCAGATTATATCCCATTTCAACTCACAAAGATGTTGATGTGCAGCCGAACTCCGAAAGGCACCACAGAATCTGAGATGTATATATATATATATAATCTGTAATATTACCCAGAGCCGGGTGTTAGCGAATTAAATATCCAGTTACTGAAATGTTGACTGTCTCTATAAGTATTGATATTCAAATACAGGCTGGAACTTACGTTATGGTGAGACCTGGGCAGTCTTTCCTCCATCGCCCCACTGGAAGCACATCCATGTCACCAGGAAGGAGCCCTGTGTGTGAATACATACAATATAATTCTGCAGCCTCTTGCCGTTTCCTTATTCACTTCAATCTCTCTTTATAAACAAAATCAGGCCGACCCGAACTGAATCTTTCTCTGCTGTAATCAGGGATGTGGTTTTACAGCACCTTCATGTCTTTAAGTATTGGTTGATTTGTTCAGGCTCTGGGCTCAAAGGCAACGGTTACAAATCTTGCTGACTTTATTTCTCACTACCAGCAAACTTTAACCAACTGCCCAGAGAAATAATTAGCTAATAGTTGGAATACATGGTCCCAAACATACCTGCGAGACAACGGTTTGTTGGGTCTTGAAATGTAAATAGAAAGAATGGAGAAATACATCGAGGATTTTAATTTGGAGACTGCGTCCAATCCAAATGCTTCCTGGTACAGGGCTGCCTGACCCTCAGAAAGGTCCCTGGGGCTTCCAGCCGGACCATGACATCCGATGATACCGCGGTGGAAGTGCAGAGTCAATAAGAAAGTGCAAGACAATCTTGTCACCATTGGGCCTGTGGAATTTAAACTTTAGTAAACAAACTACACTGGAAGATCGCTTTGCAGAACACATCACTCGTCAGAAAAGCTTTCAGTTGACTTCCACTATCACAGACCACTCTGTTCCCTGGCTCACATCTCTTTTTCAGGCTGCTGCAGCATTCAAGTGAAGCTCAGCACGACTGGGAAGAACAATACCTCATTTTCCTCTTGGTGACCCTGCAGCCCTCTGGATTCAATGTTTAATTCAATAATTTTCAAGTTTGAAATCTCCTACGTCCTGTCACCCAAATGCATACAACAGGCCTTGATGTCACACATCCCGCTATTATTTACAACCCACTCTAAGCCACTAACAATCCCCATTAACAGCTATTCACTCTCCCAACTAGGTCTTTGTCACGCCTTTTTTTAAGCCCAATTGTGTTTTCTTTTTTTTTGGGTTCTGTCCCCAAGTATTGTTAACTCCACACCTTCGGCTCCATCCTCCACCCCAACTCTGTCTTCTGCACATAAACTGATGGTATTCCCAGCTACCATCAGTTCAGAGTAAGGGGCTTCCCTCCCGAAACGTTAACTTTGATTTCTCTTCCCAGGTTCTGCCAGACCTGCTGAGATTTTCCAGCAACTTCTGTGAACATGAATTAGTCACAAATCACGTGGGACAGAATCAGTCAATGGAATGTTATTCTATCTCCAGAACTTTACATTTGTACATTATACTCACAGGCACTTCCGGGTCTGGCTTCAGATGAATCAACAATTATGAAGCTATATGTTTATTTCTGATGTTAATGACGCTTTTTCTTGGTGATCTCGGATAGATATTGTGGAGAAAGTGCGGTCTGCAGATGCTGGAGATCAGAGCTGAAAATGTGTTGCTGGAAAAGCGCAGCAGGTCAGGCAGCATCCAGAGAACAGGAGAATCGACGTTTCGGGCATAAGCCCTTCTTCAGGATAGATATTGTGTCCTCCTTGCTGACTTCACTGGACAATAACCGAAAAATGGGAATGGATCCGAGTCCATTTTCTTCAAACCCCTCACAGACCCATGATTTCTTGTTGTCTGAGTTCCGGATCTACCCTGTGACATACACTCTGGAATCACTGGAAGTTCAGATCCCAAGGGATGGAGAAGGAAGGGAAAGGGCGAGACAATGAAGTAGCGAACGTCGGTATGACAGGCAGACAGAAAGAAGGGGACGTTGTTCAGAGACATCAGAAGAACAATTGAGACACACAGGCATAAGCTTTTGGCCTCTGTTGTCCTTTTTCCTTTTAGAATCATTGCAGTACGATCACTTCCCTGAATCTTGCACAGCAGCGAGATTGTAGGTTTTGGCTTCTGGTGCAACAGTGGAATATCTTACTCTGGATTAGAATATTTCATCTTCAAATCACTTCAGGCTCATGTTGCTTAATGAAAGCTCAAATCCCTGGATTTTAAATCGCGAATTCGTTAGTTATCTGTGTATGCCGATTAATCAAAATCTTCTTTCTGGCTACTTTGGATCTGACATGAGGTTTTGCTGTCACTTTCCCTTCGGAACGATGTTTCAGGGATGTGCTATGCCTTTTATTTGGGTAAATGACACCTGCAAGAGTGAGAGGTAAGATGCAAAATTTTACACATGGGCTTTTTTAAAAACTCACAGCCTCCTCTGTCTAAGCAGTCTCTTCGTTCAATTTGGTTCAATCAGAAGATTTCAAACCATACATTCATACACATGCACAGCACGTAACCAGACACTTCGGTCCAACCCGTCAATGTCGACAAGAAAACCTCACCTAATCCACTCTCTTTTGCCAGCACTTGGCCGATATCCCTTTAAATGTTTCGTATTCATATACCCATCCAGATGACGTTTAAATGTTGTAATTGTACCAGCTACCCATCACTACATCTGGCAGCTCATTCCAAACACACATTGCCCTCTGCGCTTAAAAACTTCCCCTCAGGTCCCTTCTCAACCTTTCTATTCTCAACCTAAACCTAAGATCTTGAGGTCTGTACTTCCCCACTGCAAGTAAAATACTTTCACTATTTATCGTGTCCATGCCCTTCAATATTTTGTATCTCTCTATAAGATCACCCCTCAGCATCCTACGATGCAGGGAAAAGAGCCCCAGCCTATTCAGCATTTCGCTGCAGCTCATATCCTCCAACTCTGGCAAGATTCTTGAAAGTCTTTTCGGAAACCTTTCAAGTTTCCCAACATTCTTCCACAAGGAAGGAGAGAATAATTGCACGAAATATTCCAAAAGTAGCGTAAACAATGTCTTGTACAGCCGCAACATTGCCTCCCAACTGCAAGACTCAAAGCTCTGACCTATAAAAGAAAGCATACTGAACGCCTTCCTCACTGTCCTTTCTACCTGAGACTCCACTTTCAATAAACTATGAATTTGCAGTCCACGGTCTCTTCGTTCAGTAACAATCCCGAGGAATGCATCATTAAGAGTATAAGACCTGCTCTGGTTTGCTTTTCCAAAATGCAGCATTTCACATTTGTTGAAATTAATCTCCATCTATCACTTTTCAGCCTATTGTCACGTTTGATCAATACCCTTTTGCACTCAGAACTAACATTCATTGCTGCCCTCATCAACTCCAATATAATCTCATCTGCAAACTTCATGACGACCCCTCCCATGTTCACATCCTAATAATTTATATAACTGACGAAAAGCAGTGGGTCTAGCACCGATCACTGAGGATCACGACACTTATAAACTGAAATTCAACCCTCCACCATCACCCTTTGGACGTTCTGTACCAATATTCCATGAGATCTAAACATATTAACGAGTCGAACACGAGGAGGCTTGTCAAAGGCCATACTGAAATCCATATAGATCACAGCGACCGCTCTGCCCTCATCAATCCACTTCGCTAATTCTTCAAAACCTCATCCAAGTTATTGATTTTCCAAGAACAAAGACATGTTGACTATCCTTAATCTGTACTTGCCTTTCCAAATGCATCTACATCCAATTCCTCAGGATTCCCTCCAACACTTTGCCCACCATCGATGTCAGGCTTAACTGCCTATTAGAATAGATTAGATTAGATTGCAGCGTGGAAACAGGCCCTTCGGCCCAACAAGTCCATACCGGCCTGCCGAAGCGCAACACACCCAAACCCCTACATTTACCCCTTACCTCACACTACGGGCAATTTAGCATGGCCAATTCACCTGACCTTCACATCTTTGTGACTGTGGGAGGAAACCGGAGCACCCGGGGGAAACCCACACAGACACGGGGAGAACGTGCAAACTCCACACATTCAGTCGCCTGAGGCTTGAATTGAACCCGGGTCTCAGGCGAATTGAGGCAGCAGTGCTAACCACTGTGCCACCGTGCCGCCTATAGTTCCCTAGTTTTTCCTTACCACCTTTCTGACATAGTGGAACCACGTTAGACAACCTCCAGTCCTCCAGCACCACACTAATGACTACCAATGATACAAAGATCTTAGGAATGGGCCCAACAATCATTTCCCTAGTTTCCCATAGAGTTCTACGGTATACCTGATTAGTTCCTGGGGATTAACCCACGTTTATGTGTTTCAAGGAATCCAACAATGGGAAATATCCACGAAATGGGAGAATTGGTGCAGTGTAGCACTAATTGATTACTAGATTAGATTAGAACTCCACGACTGACTATGTGGAGTTTGCACATTCTCCCCGTGTCTGCATGGGTTTCCTCCGGGTACTCCCGTTTCCTCCCACAGTCCAAAAATATGCAGGTTAGGAGGATTGGCCATGCTAAATTGCCCATAGCGTGAGGTGCAGGGGTAAATGTAGGGGAATGGGTCTGGGTGGGTTGCGCTTCGGCGGGTCGGTGTGGACTTGCTGGGCCGAAGGGACTGTTTCCACACTGCAAGCAAGTAATCTAATCTAATCTAAATCTGTTTGGGAGCATTGGTGCTGTAAAGCACTACATGGGAGATTTGGTACAGTGCAGCCAAAATAAATAGAATAAATTGTGCATTGTAGCGCTAAGTGGGTGCATTGGGACAGTGTAGCACTAAATGGGAGTATTCGTGCAGTGCAGCACTAAATGAGAGAATTATGCAATGTAAAATTTAATTGGAGAATTTATGCAGGGTGGAACGAAGTGGGAGAATTTCAACCGTGTTGGATAAATGGGAGAATTGTTCAATTTCACACTGAATAGGACAATTTGTGCAACATAGCACGAAGTGGCAGATTTGTGGCAGTATTGTGCTATATGGGAGAACTGAAGCAATGTACCACTAAATGAGAGAACTGGTGCAGGTTTGCAAGAAATGGGAGATTTAGGGAATTTTTGTACAGCATGGTAAAACTGGTGGTAGTCTGGCTGCAATTGGAAGAACTATGACAGGACAAGACTGACTGGGAGAAGTCAGCAGGAAAATACCAAATGGGAGAATTAGTGCAATGTAGTGCAAAATGGGAGATTTCGGACAGTTTTGTTTTAAATGGTAGAACTGGTGTAGTTTAGCGGTAAATGGGAGAACTATGACAGGACAAGACAAAATGGGGAAATCCTGCAGGAAAATACTAAATGAGAGAATTGGTGCAATGTAGCACTAAATGAGTGATTTGGAGCACTTTTGCAACTAAATGGTAGAACTTGTAGTTTAGCTGTAAATGGGAGAACTATGAGAGGATTGTTGTTAGACAGAAATACGAAATGGAAGAGCGTGTGCCCAGTGGAACTTAACTAAATTGGAACATTAGAGTACATTAGAGTCGGAAAAAACAAAATGGCTAGGGCATCAATACATGTGTGAATTAGTGTCAGGGCATCAAAAAGAGGACGGATTTGTGAGCATCAGTCAATGGGAGATTTGCTGCGCAGTGCCATTACATTAGAAAATTGGTGTGGAATACCAATTAATTTAAAAATTGGAGCAGACCACATTTAAATTAGAGAATATATGAAGGGAATCAGTAAAAATGAGAAACAGTGCAAGTATTAAGAGATTAGAGATTCGTTTCAGATCACCACGAAATGAAATGATACATATGTATAAGGAAACAAATCAAGGGGACTTTTGATTAAGGGTGTAGAAACTTGGATAAATTGTGCCAGTGCCTCTACATTAGAGAATTGGTATACTAAGTAAGAGATCTTAGGCTGGATAATAGTCAAGGGCGGAGTTGGTGCAGTTGCTGATGAAAAGACGATTTTTGCAGATTTCGCAAATGGGCGAATTGGTGCAGGAAAGCAGAGCCCAAAATGGGAGAGTAGTTCTTTAACAATTAGGTGGAAGAATTGCACATGGAACAGAGATATGGTACCAGTAAATCAGAGAATTAGACTGTGGCATCCACAAGAGGGAGAATCTGTCTCGGCGATCAGTAAATATGAAAACTTTTGGAGGGCACTACCGAATTGGAGCATTTGTGCATGGCATCAGAAATGAGAGTAATTATTTACAGTTACCAATAACATCGAGAACTGGAGCAGGGCACGTGTGAATGGGAGAACATGGATAGGGAATCACAGACTAGGGGAAATGTAGCAAAGTCGCCGTAATTTGGCGAACTGATGCAAGGCACAACTAACTGACAGAAAAAAAATGAGCAGGGCACCATTATGTTGAAGATGTGTATCAGGGAGCAACTGAATGCGCGAACTGGGGCAAGACCATATCCAGTGGGAGCGTTGGTGCAGTTCACCATGAAAGGGAGGATTTGTGTAGCATTACTAATTTAGAGATCTGACACTGGATATGCAAAAATTAAAGAATTCTAGCAGTGGACCACTAAATGGGAGAACTATTGCAGTGAAATATTAAATGTAAGAACGGGTGCACAGTGGAGTTAAATTAGACAATTGGGGCACACAACCAGCAAATGGGAGAATTATGATAGGCCACCCCAAATGTTAGAATTGCGCGAGGCCATCTTTAAATACACAAATTGGTTGAGGGGTACGAATAAATGGGTCAATTGATGGACATCAGTAAATGGAAGATTTGGTGGACCGCGTGATTACTTTGCAAAATTAGTGTGAGTATCAATATATTGGAGATTTGGAGCAGAGACCGGCCAAATAGGAGAATAAGGTAAGGATATCGAGAAAAAGGAAACATGTTGCAAGCTTCAGCAGCTGGAGATGTGGTACAGTGCAGCTCTGAGTGATGAACAAAATCAACAGTGCATCAATACACGGGAGAAATGTACCAGGGAACAACGAAATTAAAAGAATTGACGTTGGGCATCAATAATTGGAGAATTCATGCAGGTGTCATTAATTTCTAAGTAGGAGTATCGGGGCAGGTTAATACTCAATGTGAGAAATGGTGCAGGGCAGCTGAGCCCTAAATTGAGTCACAGAGATGTTGAACAAGGAAACAGACACTGAGGTCCAACTCACCCATGCCTAAATTTAATAATGCTGGCAGCGCATCACTAATTTGGGTGAACTTTTCAATTTTCTACTGACGGGAAAAAATGTTCCAGGGCTTATCTGAATATGCGAAATTGGAACAGGCTCACAGATAATTGGAGAATTAGAGCTGTGCAGCAGTTCATGGGAAAATTGGGGTAGGAAAATACAGGATTCGAGAATTAGAGCAGGACACCCCTGAATGGGAAACTTTGGGCGAGGGAGCCCCGTCATTTCTCAGAGAATCACTTCACACTGACGCTCTTACAAGTCACCCCCAAAGGAATGAACCTCAGACAACACTTCTTCACTTCTGACCCTCTAAAAAGGCACTCCCTCAGTAACAACCCTTCTGACAGTGTTTCAATGCCTCAGTACTGTCAGTTTAATTGTGCAGCATTCCCTAATTTTTGACATCATTATAAATAGGGACTGCCTCAGTATTTAACCTCTGTTACCAATGCACCCCCTCAGTGCCTCAGTGTAATGAGGTAAGAATTGAGAGATGCTACATGATTAGAGGGTGAGGACAGAGGCAGGACTAAAATCAGAGGGTCAGTACTGAGCGAGTATTTCCCTTTCAGAGTGCCAATGACAAAATCCCGAAATATTCACTCAGTAATTAGAATCTTCAGTACTGCCTCTGTTCTCACTGAGGCTCTGTATGAGTGCATTACTCACAGAGGTTAATACTCAGTGCCTCCTTGTAAGTTTCCGAATTGAGGGAGGTCTGCACCATGAGAGGGTCAGCACTGAGATATTGAAACATTGTCAGTGAGTTAGTAATCAGGCGGAGTTCGTAATCCTTGTCAGGTGGTCAGAAATGAAGAAGTGGCTTATTGCCAGAGGATATATCCTGTGGCGTTTACTTGTCACAAAGTGAGTGCTACGGAATTGTCTGGGAATTGACACAGTGCCAGAACGCAATTCTTCCATTTACAGGTGCCCTAATTCTCCCATTAAATATTGCCCTGCCCCAATTTGTTCATTTACTGCGACACTAGACCGATTCTCCGATTATCAGATGTCCTTCTCCCAATTCGCAACTTCAGATAGGCTCTAGCACAAAAATTTACATTTAGTAATTCTCTGAACGGATTCTCTCTTTCAGTGGTCCCCTGCCAGAGCGCTTAAATTTATGTACCGACGAGTTGGACAGAGGGGACTGTTTCCCTGTAGATCATATCTATAACATCATTTAGGTCTCCTCTCCCTCCACCAATTCTCATATTTACCAAATCTGGAAAAATCCCTGACCTGCACCAACTGTCCCATTGAGTAATATCGTGCCCCAGTTCTCCCACTTCTAACTTAATGGCACCGGCTTGAATTTTCCAATTGTTGATGTCCTGAATCTAATGTTATGTTTCCCTGATACAATTCTTCCACGTATTGGTTCCCGCCTCAACTTCTATGTTTTTCATCTGGCGTTGCTTTAAATTGAATCTCCAATTTATTGATTCTTACAACATTTCACCTTTTTATTGATTTCATGCCCCCATTCTGCCATTTCGACGTCCTCTGCTCCAATTTCTACTTTAGTGTCTTAGCCACGAATTTTCAAATATAATGATACTCTTCATCATCTCCATTTACTGACTCCCACCAATTCAATTATTTATTCATTTTTATGCACGACCTCCGGCTGCTCTGGCTTCATTGCAGTGTTCAAAGATGCACAGATTATTTAAATTGTCCATGCTAAATTACCCACAGTGTTCTGAGATATCAGGCTAGTTGCATTTTCAGGTGAAGTCTGGACCAATCGGTGTTGGGGAATGTATCTGTGTGGGTTACTTTTGGATTGTCAGTATGAATTTGTTGGTGCAAAGGGCCTGATACCAAACTGTAAGAATTCTAACTTGTGATTTGGAAAAAAAAATCCCTGAGGGATACTACTTGTTCTCCTACTTTTCATGCACATGTGGAATATCTGTGGATTAACCTTATTTACGAAAGCTATCTCACATCCTCTGCTTGCCTTGCTGTTTCCCATTTAAGAATGTCCTTACGCTCTTTACACTGTTCAACAGATTCAATTGAAACCACTTTCTTTTAGAATGCATGACTTTTCTTTTCTTAAACGTCAAGCCATTCATATCTGAGATCATATTTTAAATAAAATTTCGAAAGTTTGGAAACAGGCCCTTCAGCTGAATAGGTCCACACGAATCCTCTGAAGATTATCTCAACCAGACCTATTCCCCGACATTTTCCACTGATTATCACATCTAACCTACACACCCCTGAAGACTATCGGCAAATTAACATGGCCAATTCAACTAACCTGCACATCATTGGACTCTGGGACGAAAGCCACGCAGATGTGGGGAGAATGTACGAATTCCAGACAGAGAAACGCTCGAGACAGGAATAGAACCCAGGTCCCTGGTGCTGTAAGTGAGCTGTGCGAACCACTAAGGAACAATGCTCACAAATTAGAATTCGTACAGTATGTTAGCAGGTCTTATCGATCAACACATCCACAGTGAAAATCTGAAGAGTAACCCACGCAGTCACAATCCCCGACACCATTTACTTTGGATTTCCCCTGACTAATGCGGCTAGCCTTCATATTCCTGAACACTGTGGGCAGTTTAGTATAGCCAATTTTTCTTAGCTGCATATCTTTGAAATCTGGGAGGAAACCGGAGCATCCGAGGAAACCCTCACACACAGTCGCCTGAGGTTCGAATAGAACCCGGATACATAGCGCTGTGAAATTTCTGTGCTAACCACTGAGACACCGTGCCTTGTTCTTATGGAATGTGTTAACAATGTGTGAACAGACCATTAGCCCAACAATTCCTCAATAATCTGATGAAAAGCATCCCACGCAAACTCAACCCCCTGCCCTATCACTCGACCTTTGCACTTCCAATGGCTAACGCACCTAAACTAGCCATTCCGAGACATTCTTGACAATGTAGCACGGTCAATCCATCTAACCTGCGCATGTTTTGACGACGGGAGGAAACACAGGCAGACACGGGAAGAGTGTGCACACTCCCACGGACAGTTGCCCTTGGCTGGATTTGAACCAAGGTCACTGAGGCTGCAAGACAACAGTGAATAACCACCTAACTACAAATGTAAAACTCCTCTGGTCATCTCCAGCACATATTTCCTTTGATATGGGATGCAAAACTGTTCCTTGTGTTCCAAGGCTGTCTGACCAGGGCCTGTTATAATCTCAGCAATGCATCTTGGCTCTTGTTTCCTCTTTTGAAATGAATGCCCACATTGCATTTGCGTTCCTCACCACCAACTGCTGCCGCACAAGTTAAGAATCATTCCTACTATTTCCTAATCCGTAATCAGACACTTTATCCATTGCATCACTGCGTCGTGCGTGCTTTGGGGTTGCATGCTGCAGAGTTGTGATGTTCACACGGACATGCAAAATAGCAGTCATGTTCACAAGTTGAACAACCAGTCAATGTACTCACTGATACTGCTTCCCTCCAATGGCGCCCACGTTGTGAATTGGCACGTTTCGCAAAGGAAACTCACCGCTTCACATGAAGCTTCCAATCACACTTTATCTGCTCAGCCATACCAATTGACAACGACTGATCTAAACAAATTCATTTCCACTTTCTTCATTTTCTCCATATCGTAAAGAAAATCGAGCTGAATCATGACATCTGATAATCACGTTTATATTTGGTGGTTTCGATTACAATAACGACCTGTACGAGTTTGCAGGAAATTGAATAATGTGAAACGAACTAAAAATCCCTTCCAGAAATTTAACTCAGTGCTGAGTCAACCATATGAGAAAGTTCACAGAGAGAAAAAATTGGGTCCGTTTTACTCTGCAACGATTAGATACTCCACAGAGTGTAAACAGGCCATTTGGCTCAAGAAGTGCACATCGAACCTCCAAACAGTAAGTGACCAGACCTATTTCCCTCCGAATAATGCAACGAAGACTTGGGCAATTCAACATGGCCAAACCATCTGACCATATTTGGAATTGGGGGAGGAAAAGTGCAAACACACAGGCAACATGAGAATGTGCGGTCGCCACACGGAGAGTCGCCCGAGGCTGAATTCGATCCCAGACGCTAGTGCTGTGAGACTGCAATGCCAATCACTGAGCTTCAGCATGATTTGAGCTTTAGCCGGACTCTTCTAGAAAACTGAGCCAGTTCCTTAGGGCAGGTATTCCCTCAATCCACAGGCATGTGTCCTGCTCGAAACTATATCATTTCTGATTACAACCTATTCCCTTAGCCTGATGCTCCAAAGTTCCCTTCTTCATGCAATAGAAACTGGTACAGTTGAGTTTGAAGCTCACAAACTGATATTCCAATTCTCCCCGTTTCTCCGTGTTAATAAAAGCTGCTCCAGGTGAGGTTGGAGACATACTCGGCATTTCACGCGCATATGTACCGTCTTGGATGGACGTCGCGGACATCGATTGCATCACTGGAGTCACATCCGCTGAACTTCCCCATCCGCATTTCCAGTTGGGACGTCGCGGCTGCAACACTCAGTTTCTCTGATTGCATCACTGGAGTCACATCCGCTGAACTTCCCCATCTGCATTTCCAGTTGGGACGTCGCGGCTGCAACACTCAGTTTCTCTGATTCTGAACTTGTGAAGTGAAATTATATATTTAGAAACAGCGGTTAGTTGCTTTTGAGAGGAAATTGGTGAAATAACTGATGTGAAACTACATTGCTATTGGGAAAATATTTCAACAATACCCTGCAGTATCCCCTAACTCTTTGATGTTTTGTATAAATCTATCAATCTCAGCCTTCAACAAACTCTAAGTTAATGATTCAGCCCAATCTGAGCACCCTCATCTCAGTTACTGTTTGTCAAATATTTTTGTTGTGCATGTGGTGCGTTTCCCGAAATATCCTCTAACAATACCCTTATTGTTTTTCAATCTTGCCAGTTAAGGCAACTGGCATCTTTCCCGTTTTATGCCACGTCATACGTGCTTAGTAAACGCGCTTTTGAATCAGTCATATTTTACATGAAAGTACTCTTCAAGGTGAAGACTTTGCATCTTCAAGTGTCCGCGTTCTCATATCTCAGCGTTTCATGCATTAGGATTCCAATGCAACCTTTCTCGCAGGTTCATGTCCTTTCCACAATTAGTAACCAATGTTTAGGTCCCTCCTTCATTTTCAACGAGGCATTGCGCAATCTAACAGTCATAACGCACCCAAATCATACAGTCGGAAACTTAGAACCATTCAATCCATTTACAGACTCGGCTGGGATTAATCCTAATACAGCAGCTTTTACTGATATAGATCAGAAATTATTGGAGCATTCGGGTCATGAAAACGACACAGGGCAGTTTTGAGCTAATCAGAATTTATTGGAAAAGAACAGCTTGTGTGGCTTTCTGTGTCATGTATGTCATTTGTTCATTCCGGTATAGCCAGAGGATTGTATGTAGTTCTGCAATTAACATTGTAGCATCGATATTATAGCACTGGAAACGGTGTTGACTGTTTGAAGAAATTCAGCAATGAAGCGAGATTGGACAGTCTGGTGTCATTTTTTGTACCGCAGAGGAGAATTTGAAAAGATATGATTGAAATACAAAATAAAGAGGGATAAGGATCAGGTAGACTAAAAGAAGTGTTTCCTCTTGATCAGTCACTGCGGGGCATAAAGTTAAGGTTAGAGGCAGACAGAATTGATGAAATATGCAGGAAATCCTAATCAGCCAGCAGGTGTTTGAATCAAGAGCGCACTGCCTTTCAGAGTCGGAGAAGCAGAAGCCCATATTACCTTCAGAGGTGTTCAGATTTGATTTTGTGATGCTATGCCATCCAAGGCCAAGGGATGGAAAAAGGGATGAGGATAATCAAGGGACATGTAAGGGGCAAGTTGTTTATTTTTCTCTGGAGTGGTTAGGGTCTGGAACGAACGTCCGCGGGTGGTGGTGGGGGCAGATACAATAGGGATATGTAATGGTCATTTGGATGAACACATGAATATGGACTAATGGCAGGCAGAAAGGATGACTTTCTTTTCCGTGATGTTCAGGACAACATCGTGGGCCAAAGGGCCCATTACTGTCCTGCACAGATCAAGTTCTGACAAGAGCACTTGCAAGGAGGTTAAGGGCTATCAAGCCAGCTTAGCAACCCTTGCATGCATTGATCCCTGGTAGTATAGCGTTTCGGAATGAGCGATCTCACCGCTGTGTCCCGGTTTCGATTCCCAGCCACGGCATGTGAAGTGGTTTTTCTTCTTTAACATCTGTAACCAGAAAAAGGACAGCATCTGTGACTTGAGTACTTTCAATGCCTTGGATAAATTAAAGCCCTCGAGTAAATCAGAGACAATGCTCCATCCTGTTAAAGAAGCAGAAGGTGCCTCGATATTTCCAGCTCAG